>NC_133602.1:1787627-1839955 GCF_964106895.1 Numenius arquata | reverse complement strand
ATTTGGGATTTTTTCCCCCCAGTATTTCCCTTTTCCAAGAGAAATGGTGACTGGGGTTTGTCTGTGCACTCACAACAGCTACTCGCCTGCCCCAGGGTCCATCTCCTCTGTGCCGCAGGAGCATCCCAGTGCCATCCCTGATGTCCCTCTGGATCCCGGGCTGGGACCCGCCACCAACCCCTCGGATGCTCGGGCGCGGGTGCTTGGAGGCTGCCGGAGACGGGATGCAGCCGCGCTTCTGGAAAGTGCCAAATTTTGGCATTTCCCACAGTGACTGGGCATCCCCGTCGCTCTCCTGAGCATCACCCCCCCTCCGGTTTTCCGGGGATTCCCAAGGTGGGCACACGGGCATTGCCCGCACCCCCAAACCCCTAGGGCTGCCCAAAATCACCGCCCCTCCGGCACAGGGCTTTTGGCACAGCCGCGGGGAAGGGCTTGACCGGTCGGGACCCCCCCCCCCTCACCTAAATCCTGCTAAAACACAAGCTTTGGGTGGGTTTTTAAAAGAAAACCTGTTAAAACAGGATGATTTTCCCCGCTGTTCCTGGAGGATGGGGGCTGGATGGGTCCGTCTCTCCCTGCTCACTGGGAGCCACCACCCAGCGGGTCCGGCCGACGATGGGCATCGGTGTGGGCAAGCTGTGGCTTGGCGTGGTGTCGGTGGCCGTGCTGGTGCCGCGGAGCGGGGAGGAGGGGATTTGTGTGCCGGGGTGTAGAATGTGGGTCTTGTGAGCGAGCAGCGACAGCTGAGCACCAGCTGCCCGCCTGGATTTCGACCGCCGGACGCGCCGGGGCTGGATCCTCACCCACCCACCTCGGCTGATGGTGGGAATGTGGGGTGAGGATCCCGTCCCCTGGGCATCCCCCAGTCCCAACAGCCAGGAGTCACACCAGGGACGAGGGACCTTGAGCTGTTTGTCCCCCCCTGCCCCAAATCTGGGTCCCTGGGGTGGTCCAGCGGTGCCATGCCCCGTGGTCCATGGTGGCAGTGGCAGAAGTGGTGGCTGATGCAACACTATTGGGGTGCTGGGTTGGAGCCGCCGTGTTTTCAAGGCAGTGCAGGGGAAGAGGAAGTTAAACCCGTCTTTGGTCCGTGGCATCTCATCCCAATTCCTCCTGCTCGCTTAGAGTCAGTTTGGTGGTGGCCAGACCCTGGTTTGTCTCTCTCGGTGGGCTTTGGTGGCTCCTTCTTCTCTCATGGCACTTGGGGTCAAGGGACACATCATTCTGCTCAATTCCTTATGCCCAGGGCCTTGGTCTGTGCTTGCAAATCATAGTCCCAAATAATTAATGCTGTTTGTGGACCTTTGTTTGGTTTATTTTTTAACAGCGGTGTCTGGTGGTCAGCTTCTGGCTGTTAGATGACACCATGCTCCAAGTGTGGGCCTGTGGCTACAGAGCAAAGTCATTTTTTGGGGTGGAAATGGTAGGGATGTGGACAGATGGATGGGCAGGTCCACCTCTGAGGAAAGCAGATGGCCATGACGCCGGTTTTTGTGGATTTGTTTCCAGGTTGGAAGTGCCAGGGGCTGGTTGGAGCTGTGATGGTTGAGTCTGAGCACTGGGATGGAGGCAGGAGCCTGGTCCTTCCCATTCCTGGTGGTATTGGCCAGATCTTGCCCATCCATCTCTCCAGGGGACTCTCTGGTGATCTCTGCTCTGGTGTCACCCTCCCAGTGTTCAGCATTGCCATATCGGTGGCAAATTAAGCTCATGGGCTTCTTATCCTTCATCTCATGGTCAAGCAGAGCTGGTGACCACCATTCCCTTCCCCACCATGGGAAGCTCCTGGCTTCACCACCTTCACCAGCTCCTCTGCACCCCAGATGTGCTGGACCCTGGGGACCCTGGTGCTCCCTGCCTGAGAGCTTGGGATGTGTAAACCCTGTCCGAGAGCGTGGGATGGGGCAAGGCAGGAGCAACATCTGCTTCTATGTGGCCTTTGCATCTTTGGAGCTGGAGAAGGTGATGGCTGCGTTGGGCACGGATGCAGTCGGCGGTCGATAGATGCAAATAAAAGCAGCAGCCCATGACTTTTGCCATTGCTGCTATTACTCACCAAAGCTTGGGGGTGGAAAAAAGGAAAATAGAAGTGGTTTTGGGTCGGTTTGAAGGATCTAGGTGGCTCTAGGGGAAGGGCTGAGCCTTCGGGAATGGTGCTGCCGGGGTTGTATGCCGGGAGGGAGGGTTGTGCGGAGGGATGGCACTGAGTGTCATAGAATCATAGAATCATGGAATGGTTCGAGTTGGAAGGGACCTTAAAGATCATTGAGTTCCAACCCCCCTGCCCTGGCCAGGGACACCTCCCACCAGACCAGGTTCCTCCAAGCCCCATCCAACCTTGGCCTTGAACCCCTCCAGGGATGGGGCAGCCACAGCTTCTCTGGGTCTCCATCCCCTTGGCACCCCTGGCTCCCAGGCTGAGCCCGTGCTGTGATTTGGGTGCGGGGGGGGGGTCTGCAAAGCTGCTCTTGGGTGGGGGTGCTCTTGAATGGGATCCCTGGACGTGGTGTTGGGGTGGGGATGGAGATTTGTGCCACGTGGCCCTTGGGTGAAGGGAAGGTGACCACAGGATGCCCTTGGGTGAAGGGAAGGTGACTGCAGGATGCCCTGGGCTGGCTGCAGAGGACGCATCCCCAGTCCCATCCCGTTGGCCTGGGAGGGTCTTCCCATTTCCCCCGGGACAGTTCTGCTCTTGGCCACGTCCTGTGGGGCTGCCGTGGGTTTCCATCGCTCTCGAGGGTGGCTCGGAGCAACCGTTGGGTCTCATGGAGTTTCCCCCGGGTAAAACCCATCGTGGGGAGAGATTTGTCCCCTCGGCTACTGGGGGAAATCCTGTCCCCTCACATGGAGAGCCCCTAAATTCCCTGCAGGAGGGTGTCACCCTCCTCACGCTGTTAAGCCACTCCTGGGGACCCCGTTCCCGTGTCCCGGCGGTGGGATCCTGCCCCCCGGGTGGGAGCTGAAGGCAGGGACTGTCCCCCTTTGGTGCCTTGGGTTTTGGGACATTGACGTCCTTCTGATGACCGTAGCGAGGGTGCTGGCAGCGGGGACCTTGCTGGGCTGCACTGGGGGACAGACGCACCCCGGGGTGCACCCTTGGGATGGGAGGAGACGTTGGGGTCCACATCTTCCTCCTTCGTCCCTCCCTTTTCCTCCCTGTGGCCTGAGGGCCGGCAGAAGTCCCCGCTGTGGGTCTGGTTTGGGGTCGAGAGCTGCCTGTGCTCCCCACTCCCAGGGGGATGACTTTGACAGCCTCCTGATTTCCGAGCGCAGGATCCGGCCCCAAATTCAGCTCTCTCTCCTTCTCGCTCTTTTTTTTTTTTTTTTTTTTTTTTTAATGAGTCAACCTCTCATCTGTCACATTAAACCTCCTCATTACCAGGTATCTAAATTTTGCTCTGACAATAGTGACAGGGGAAGCTGCGATCTCATTGCCACGGCGCGGGGCTACGGGGAGCTGGCAGGTGGTTATTTCATGCCCTGCAGGGAGCCGAGGGGGTGGGCGACGGAGCCGCATAATGGGCTCTCGCTTCCCTTCATTTAGAAAACCCTACTTAGAGCAGAGGGGAAAATTACCCTCGGTCTCCAGCTCTGGAGCTGGTGATGGATAGAGGAACGGGAGGGAACGGTCCGGCTGCTTCTCCCTGGGGATGGAGGGTGGATGGGGATAGATGGAGGTGGAGGGTGGATGAGGATGGATGGAGATGGAGGATGGATGAGGATGGATGGGGATGGGGATGGATGGAGATGGAGGGTGGATGAGGGCGGATGGAGGGTGGATGAGGGTGTATGGGAATGGAGGACGGATGGGGATGGGGGACAGATAGGGATGCGGATGGAGGACGGCTAGGGATGGGGATGGATGAGGATAGAGGGTGGATGGAGGATGGATGGAGACGGATGGTGGATGAAGGCAGATGGAGGGTTGATGAGGGTGTATGGGAATGGAGGATGGATGAGGATGGATGGGGATGGGGATGGATGGAGATGGAGGGTGGATGAGGGCGGACAGAGGGTGGATGAGTATGGATGGGGATGGGGATGGATGGAGATGGAGGGTGGATGAGGGTGGATGGAGGGTGGATGAGGGTGTATGGGAATGGAGGATGGATGGGGATGGGGGACAGATAGGGATGCGGATGGAGGACGGCTAGGGATGGGGATGGATGAGGATAGAGGGTGGATGGAGGATGGATGGAGACGGAGGGTGGATGAAGGCAGATGGAGGGTGGATGAGGGTGTATGGGAATGGAGGATGGATGAGGATGGATGGGGATGGGGATGGATGGAGATGGAGGGTGGATGAGGGCGGACAGAGGGTGGATGAGTATGGATGGGGATGGGGATGGATGGAGATGGAGGGTGGATGAAGGCAGATGGAGGGTGGATGAGGGTGTATGGGAATGGAGGATGGATGGGGATGGATTGGGATGGAGGACAGATAGGGATGGGGATGGAGGATGGATAGGGATGGGGATGGATGAGGATAGAGGGTGGATGGAGGATGGATGGGGATGGATGGAGATGGGGATGGATGAGGGTGGATGGGAATGGAGGACAGATAGGGATGGGGAGGGAGGACAGATGGGGTGGGGATGGATGAGGATAGAGGATGGATAGAGGATGGATGGAGAGTGGATGAGGGTGGATGGGAATGGAAGATGGATGGGGATGGAGGACGGATGGAGGTTGGGTGTAGAGTGGATGAGGGCAGATGGGAATGGAGGATGGATGGGGATGGACAATGGATGGGGATGGATGGGACGGATGAGGATGGAGGGCAGATGGAGATGGGGATGGAGGGCAGATGGGGATGGGGATGGAGAGTGGATGCAGGTGGATGGGGATAGGTGGGGATGGAGGCTGGATGAGACTGAGTGGGGATGAAGGACCGACTGGGATGGAAGGTCAATGGGGATGGAGGACAGATGAGGCTGGAGGCTGGATGAGGCTGGATGAGGACAGAGGTGGCACAGGGCTGCCCCATGCAAGCAGTTGGTCCCAGCTGGAAAAGGGGGTGCTGTACCCATAGGGGACTGCTGGGGCTTGCAGGGTCCCCAGCCTCGGTGTGCACCCCCGGGGAAGCCACTGAGCCACCCGGGAGACCACAGCCAGGCACGGGGTGATGGGTGACCCCCTCCACGAGGATGCCACCGTCAAGGTCAATGCTCAAGGTCGCGGGGCTTTTCTGGCGGCTGCATCAGCCTTTGCACGTTGCTGTTCCCGAGGTGCTTTAAAGGTCACTTTAACCAGGGGTTGTCCGTCCCCTCCGGTTTAACGCCGTGTGGCCGATCCGTCCTTGTGGCATCTCCCACTGCTGCCCTGGGGAACCGCGCGGCGTGAGGGGCTGCGGGTCCCCGCTTGCCCCGGTCCCGTGTGTTTGTCCCCCCGGGGGCCGTGTCCTCGCCGTGGCACGGGGTGAGGACGGTCCCCTGGTTGGCTCCTGCCCAGCGCCGCGCGGGGCCGCAGACTTGCCGGTGACCTTGCCCGGGGCTGCTGCCCAGCCTCCCTTCCCCTGCCAGCTGCCCCCTGTCCCCTCCAGCCTCTGCTGGCTCCGGTGACGCCGGGAAGGTCACCGGCTGTGGCCACCGTCACCTGCGGCGCCCGACGGATGCGTTCCGGGGGTGCTGGATGCGATGGCATCCCTGGTTAGCTGCAGCGTGGGATGAAACGGTGGGATTTGGGGTGCAGGGGAACCGGGGTGCCCGGTTTGCGTGCTACCACGGTGCCTTTGATCCTTGTGCCATCATCAGGGCTGTCACCCTCGGGTGGCTGATGCTCTTGTTTGGGGGGGTGTCGGTTGGGTCCAAACGGGTGCCTGAGCTGCAGGGGAAGAGAAAATCAACCCTAGTTTAATAATTCTCCCAAAATCCTTTCTTTCACCCCGCCTTGCAGAGGCAAATGCCACTTCTCCAGCATCCTTTAAGGGCTGTGTGGGTTTTCCACTCGCCCCCCCCCAGCCCCTGCCGGTCTTGGCACGGCGCGTGGTTTTGTTACAGCTCAGCAGAGCTGGCTGCGCGGTTGGCATCTGCTTTTCTCCAGAGAGCGCCTGAATCTGGGTCAGGAATATATGTGTCTTTTTTTTTTTTTTCTTTTTTTTTTTTTTGGTGGTTGTTGTTGTTGCAAATTCCTCGGGGGCCGGTTTGAATCCAGCCTTCGCTCCCGCTCCCCGGAGCCTCACCCCCCAGGTTTGTACCTGCAGCCGGTGGGATGCAGGGAGGACCCGAGCCCACTGGTTTTGCTGCCCATCCTGGGGAAATGGGGGCCCTCTGATTTCGGGGGGGGTGCGGGGAGGGATGGGAGCCCGGCGCTGGGTTTTTACACCTGCTGGGAGAGCGGGATTTGGCCCCGACGAGGGTTCGGTCCTGCTCCGGAGCCGTGTTTCGGCCGCCTTCCTCTCCCCTCCCCCTGCCTGCATCTGGAGGCTCGACACAGGAACCCAGATAGCATCATCCTGAAACCAGAATAGAAGCTTTGGAGGAGACTTTAGCGTGTTTGTGTGGTTTTGATCTCGGTTTGGAGATAAAGAGGTGCTAAACAATGCAAAGCTGGCGAGGGTGAGTCCTTCAGGGGCTGGGGAAGCGCAGGCAGCCACCCTCTGCGATGCCCGGGACGTCCCTGCGTGGGTCCATCTCCCCTTCGCTGCGTCCCCCCGGGGTGTCACCGCTGTCCCCCCATCCCCAGCAAAGCCAGCTCCGTCCCTCAACGGTCACTCGATGGCGAGGTGACAGCAAGCACCGCGCTGGTGGCTTTGCAGGGCAGGAAGAACCACATTAACATAAATACAGATTTTAGGGAAGGGGTTTTTTCCCCTCCCCCGGCCTCTGCAGAGGAGGAGGAAGCCGGTCCTGCAGATCCAGAAGCCACCAAGAAGGAAACTCCGAGTCCTTGGTGTCAGCGCAGAGGATATGTTAAAAAAACCCCAACAATGAAGTCAGAAAAGGCCGGCCCGGCCGCCAGCGAGAGAGGAAGCAGGAAGGCAAGAGCTGCAGTTAAACACTCGGGTTCAAGAGGTGACTTGAGCTAAATCCACATCCTCCAGGGATGGAAATCCAGCCCCATCCGCGGGCGGGGAAGCGGCTCTGTCGGTTTGTGACCAGGGAGCCTGGAGCCGAGGCTCGGACACCTCGGCTGCCGTTTGCTGTTCGATTTGCCATCGCTTTTAAGGCTCGTTCTCAGCGGATGGAGAGTCCGAGCTTTGTGCGGGTGCTGCCGGTCGCTCCTCGTGGCAGCGCGGCCACGTCCCACCTCCTCTCAACCCCTTTTCTTGGGAAAAACTGGAGGTTTGCAGCGGGGAGCAGTGCAGCGGGGCCTGGAGCTGCTCTCGCCGCTTCCAGAGCATCATTGTCACCTCCAGAGCATCATCCCTCCTCCCTCTGCTCGGCCCTTTCCCCCCATGCCCTTAACCCGGCACGGGGTGACGAAGGGCTCGGTGGTGGCTCGGTGCAGCTGTGGGGTGTAAACCACTTCCCACGGCAGGCTGAGCTCGCAGGCTGGGCTGCAGCACGGCAGCGTGTCATATAGTCACAGACTGTTGGAAGGGACCTTAAATGCCATGTCATTCCCCCCCTGCCCTGGGCAGGGACACCTCCCACCAGCCCAGGTTGCTCCAAGCCCCCTCCATCCTGGCCTTGAACCCCTCCAGGGATGGGGCAGCCACAGCTTCTCTGGGCAACCTGGGCCAGGCTCTCACCACCCTCACGGCAAAGAACTTCTTCCCTATATCATAGAATCGTAGGATGGTTTGGGTTGGAAGGGACCTTAAAGCTCATCTGGTTGGGTTGGGACTCGATGATCTTTAAGGTCCCTTCCAACTCTAACCATTCTATGATTCTATGATCATCGAGTTCCAACCCCCCTGCCATGGGCAGGGACACTTCCCACCAGCCCAGGTTGCTCCAAGCCTCATCCAGCCTGGCCTTAAACACTTCCAGGGATGGGGCATCCACAAGTTCTCTGGGCACCCTGTTCCAGTGCCTCACCACCCTCACAGGAAAGAATTTCCTCCTAATATCTAATCTAAATCTCCCCTCTTCCCATTTAAAACCGTTACCCCTTGTCCTGTCACTCCATCTCCTGACAGAGAGTCCCTCTCCGGCTCTCCTGGAGCTCCCTTCAGATATTGGAAGGCTGCTCTGAGGTCTCCCCGGAGCCTTCTCTTCTCCAGGCTGAACAACCCCAGCTCTCTCAGCCTGTCTCCATAGGGGAGGTGCTCCATCCCTCTGATCATCTTCGTGGCCCTCCGCCGCATCCGTAACCCATGTGCCCACCGGTTGCTGTTGGAGCTCTCTGCAATGGCTCTCCTTGCCCGGAGATGCTCCAAGATGGGGGAAGGTGTCCACGCAGCGTGTTACTGCGATCATCTCTGTGTGTGGATAAACCCTGCCCGCCCCCCCCCAAAATGTTGGTCCCGCTGGACTGGGTTCGGTGAATTCAGTCCCATCGGGTGCCCAGTTCCCTGGGGGGGGGGGGGGTGCCCAGCGGGGAGGACCCCTCATCCCGCTGCGTTCGCACCCGTTACTCTGAGTTGGCCCCTTGGCTTGATGGAGCCAAGTCAGGATAAACCCATCTTTGGGAGAATTCCTTCAAATATTGGGTAAGGGACGGGTTTGTCCTGCAGAGAGAGCGTTCGGTGCCCGGGCAGAGCGGGCAGTTCTCCTCCGGAGCTGTCACCCGCTTATCCCCCTTCGATTTGGGACTTTCTGTGCCGGTACCAAACATCCCCCCCATTCACCTCCTCCCCGAGATGACCCGTGTCGGTCCTTTCAGCATCTCGCAGGAGAGCATTTTTCTTCATTTCCCTTTTCCTTCCTTTTTTTCCCCAGCCCCCATCCGTCCTTTGAAGCTGCTTTTGCAGTTTTCCCCACGGCCAAGGACATCCCGGTGGCCCCGGCCGCGGTTTGGGGGATGGAGATGGGGAAAACGTCCCTTGAATTGGTGTCACCGCGAACCCAACCAAATTTTTGCCGTCACTGGTAACGCCGGCTCCGCCGTGTATTCCTGGATCGGGGATGTGAGTGCCGGGGCCACGCGCCGGGAAAGGCAAGGCCACGCAGAGCTCGAAAGGAAAATAACATCATATTTTAATTTTTTTTTTTTTTTTGGAAAGGATGCGTTTATTTGCCTTTATTTATCTTCCTAAAGCTTTTGGATTCCTCTTTTTGATCTCTCCTTTGCAGCTGCGCGGCCGACGGTCGGTTTATTTAAGCTGACATCGTGCTGGGAGCGCGAGGCTTTGCAAGGCGGGGGTTTTTAAGGAAGGACAGTTTAATATCGGCGCTGACTTTAGGAAGGAGGCGACTAAAAAGGGATGCGATAAAAGTTACATCAAAATAAAATAGCAAATGGCCCCAGAAAGTGGATGGGAGACTCTTATGTGCCCCTCCACGCCCAGGGAGAAATACGGAGCTTTTTAGTAGGAACGGAAAAGGGACAAATTAAGGAGCGGTGCAAAGAACCCCGCTGCTCGTGCAACGCCAAGGTGAAACCGTGTAGAAACAGGTAAAATAAATCAGAAATACGTGCCGTCGGTAAAAAAATCCAGAAGTAAAGCCTTGGGAGAGCTACCAGCTCTCCTGCCTCCCCAGCTCTCGGAGCTGGGGGTTCAGCACCCCCAAATTCCTTGTTTTGTCAAAACATCCCCCAGCTGAGATTCCTCTTTGCTTTTTCTTTCTTCCCCCATTTGCAAAATGCTAACTCTGCTCCCGCACCCGTCTCTCCAATTTAAAGCAATTTACTTGGAGCCGGGTATGAATTACTCAGCACAGAGTTAACCAGCACCTGCTTGTAGTTAATTGGCATGTGTGTTAATTGCTGTGATAGTCATACTTGTGCGAGCGCGCGAGGGGGTGTAGGGCAGGAGGGAGGGATGCGGGCTGCCTCCGTCCCAGCGCTTCTCGCCGCTTCCCCGGGGTGATGCCGGATTTCCCCCTTCCCGGTTCTCGCCGAGGGTTCCGGGTGCTGAAGGGGGACCGGGATGAGGTTTTGCCGACGCCGTTGGCTGGGTGCAGCGCCCGGGATTTGCTCTGCAGCAGGTTCGTAGGTCCCTTTCCCTGCCCTTGGACCCCGGCAGCCGAGATGCTCGGTGGTTGCGTGGAGATGGTCACCATGGCGACGGGTACCACTGGGGATGGCGGCATCCTTGGAAAGGGGGGGAGAGGCTGCGGGTGCCTGGAGTGGCCCCGAGGCTGGGCTGCACCCTCTGGTCTGTCCCAAGCCTGGTCTAGGATGGCACTGGGTCACGTTTTGGGCAAGCCCTGCCTCACAGGGCTGTGGAGATTCTCTGGTGTCTCGTAAAGGCTGGGCTTAACCCACCCGCCGGTGTTTGTGAGACACGCTGGGGTGTCACGGCTTGGGGACATCGGTGCCTCGTCCTGAATGGGATGGAAAGGTCCCGTGGGCTCGGACGCCGTGCAGGGTGGGTGCCTTCTCATCCCGCCTGCGCCACGGGATGGCGTGAGCCGCGTTTCCTTGGAAAACCAGGCTAAGAAAGAGAAAGAAGCTGCTGTCTCAGAAGGAAGAAAAGATGATTGAATGACTGGTGATGTTACATTGAATAAAACCACCCAGATTAAAAATTATTTAGGAGTTTAACTCCTTTTAAAAGCCCTTCGCTCTGGGTGCTTGGCTATGTATATGTTTGGGTGCTTAGATTCCACCTGATCAGGGTGGAGGGTGATGGATGATCCTGATGCTTTGGGGAGGGCAATTAGGGAGCCAGAGGGAGCTCCGGAGGCTCCGGGCTCGGTGCTGGGTGCGCAGTGAGTGTTGTGTGTTGGGTGGGAGCAGCCGGGGCAGCGCCAGGGGGATGGGCAGGAGCCGGGGGAGTCTCTCCAGTTTTCTTGCGCTTGCAGATGCTGCTCAGAAACTCGAGCCTGTGGTCAGACTTTTCTGAAACAGCCACCTGGGCAGGAAACATGAAAATACCTGGGTTTAAAAATACGTTGGAAAATAACCCCCAACCTAAAAACAAATAAACCCACCCCCAAAACCCCAACTCCCAACACCGGGAACATGAAAAGGGAGGAGATGTAAATCCCCTCCATGGGATGAGTCTGGAGTGCAGCAAACAGCTCCGTGCTTTTCTCCATCCCTCCTTTTCATCCCATCCGAGGACCGCACTCGCTGTGGGATGTTTTCCTTCTCATGCAGAGGAGAGGGATCAAGAGCATCGCACGACCAGCTCCTTTTCTCCCCACGACGACAAGCAAAAAAAAGTGCTCTTAAGTCGCCATTTTTCCTGTGGAAAACTTTATCCAGCAGCATGAGCAAACGCCGAGGCTGGGATGATGGTCCTCATCCAGCTCCGGGATGCCGAGGCCCCGGGAGTCGGGATTCAAGAGGAGGAAACGTGCTCTGGTGGTTGTAAAAAGGTGATTTGTATCCAAAGACCTGGGTTTTACTTGTGGCACAGGGAGGGGAATGTGGTTTGAATCCCACCCCTTCCATGCACGAAGCACTGGCTCCTGCGAAGCTCAGGGCAGGGATGAGGAGCTCCGGAGTTTTCTCCTCATCCCTACAAACATCCCGTCTCTTTTTGGGAGCTTTTGGCCACGACAGTATCCTGTGAAGAAGTCCCACAACCGAACTGCGTTAAAATATGCTTCCTTTCACTCGGTTTAAATTTACTGCCCCTTGTTCTCCAGTGTTTATTGTTGCTTCTGGAGAGTTCCTCTCTGGTTTGGACAGTAAATCCGCTGCCTTCTCAGACGGTTTCTGCGTCCAAGAGCTGCAGCACAAGGAAGGAATTAGCATCTTGCCTTGGGTCCGGATGCGGAGCTGTTGCCACTTCGTCCTTCTGCCGGCGGTTTTGACGATGGGGAAGGTGAATAGTTTTCAGCCCGTTTAAAGACACGGCAGCTCCGAAGGGAAAAGCTGCAAAGCGAACGTGGGGGAAAGTTCCTCCTCCGCCAAATTTTCTCCGTACGTGCAAAATCCTCGCCTCGGCTCCCGATGAAACAAAAATCCTTTTTTTCGGCTTTTTTCTGTATCGCTGGCCTTTGAGGGATGCTTTCATGGCAGCCCAGTGCCTGCATCCTCTGCTCACCAGTGCCA
Source organism: Numenius arquata (assembly GCF_964106895.1). Lineage (NCBI taxonomy): Eukaryota > Metazoa > Chordata > Aves > Charadriiformes > Scolopacidae > Numenius > Numenius arquata. Next base: position 1,827,898 of record NC_133602.1, on the reverse strand, counting down.
GTCTGAGCAGTGACGCTCTGGATTGGTGATGCTCTAGGACCAGTGATGCTCTGGGGACAGGCGATGCTGTGGGACCAGTGAAGCTCTAGGACCAGTGATGCTCTGGGGACAGGTGGTGCTCTGGGACCAGTGAAGCTCTAGGACCATTGATGCTGTGGGACCAGTGATGTTCTAGGACCAGTGATGCTCTGGGGACAGGCGATGCTCTGGGACCCGTGAAGATCTAGGACCATTGATACTCTGGGACCAGTGATGTTCTAGGACCAGTGATGCTCTGGGGACAGGCGGTGCTCTGGGACCAGTGAAGATCTAGGACCATTGATACTCTGGGACCAGTGATGTTCTAGGACCAGTGATGCTCTGGGGACAGGCGATGCTCTGGGACCAGTGAAGATCTAGGACCATTGATACTCTGGGACCAGTGATATTCTGGGACCAATGATGCTCTGGGACCAGCGATGCTCTAGGGCGAAGTGATGCTGTGGGACCAGTGATGCTCTGGGATGAAGGATGCTCTGGGATGGGCCTTTTTGGGGCTGCCCGCAGAGGGTTTGGGAGCAGCAGCCAAAGGACATCCCCCCAGCACCGGCTCAGCATCCTCCATGGTACCGGTGCTGCTCACAGCCGGATGATCCCTCCTGTTTGCTGCTGGGGGGGGAAAAACACACCAATTTTGAGAAATAACAATTCAAGCAGCAAGCGTATGACTTGTCCTTGCAAAGAGCCTTCCTGGTGGGATTTATGAGGGAAAAAAAGGGATTTTTTGCTGACCTTCGTCTCTCTGGTCTCCTTCCTGGGCTCCCCATCACTCATCTTCCCTGGAGGGCAAATTGTGGATGTTGGGGGGGGAGAAAGTCTCGCTGTTCCCCTCTGGGCTGCTCGAACCAGCGCTGAAAGCCCAGAGCACGACGTGCGATGAATAATTTTACCCAAAAAAAAAACTTAGAGAAAAAGATGGAAGTGACTCACACGACTCAATGAACCCCGAAAAACAAGTGTGGGAGTGAGACCGTCAGGGCTTGTTTGTTGTCGGAGCGTGGTCTGATGCGGAGGCGAAGGACGGGACCAAGGTCGCTGGGGGGCTTCAGGGGGTCCCGGGGAGGGGGGGGCGTCCGTGCTCTGGGGTGGGAGAGGAGCGGGAGGAGCCGGGTCAGGGCTGGAGAGGGTTGAATTGGGATGATGGGAGGGGAGGAAAAGTGCTTTTTTTTTCTCCCCACGTTTTTTTGTAACAAGAGCGAGGGCTGGGGGCTGCCAAGTGGAGGCAGATAGGAAGCTATTTTGGGACAGGCTTTTTCCTCTGCCCGGGTATTGGCATGGGGCACCCTCGCCTGAAATGCAGTGTTAACGCTGCTCTTCTGGCCACGGAACCAGGAGAAAAAAATTACTGGAGAAAAACAAACCGGCCGACTTTATCCCCCCCCTTTATCCCTTTATCAAATGAGCCCCTCGAGTCCATCCCAGATCCATGGAAACAATTGGCATCGGGCTGTTGTTGAGCCCAATCAAACCCCGTGCGCTCTGGGCTTCCTTCGGAGTCCTTCCCCTCACCCGGAAGAATTAGGTTTCTGTGCCTGATGATCGGAGTTGTTTTTTTTAAGTAATCAAATAAAGACATTTTAAAATTCCAAATTGAAGATTAATGCAGAAATTGGAGACGGATTTAAATTGCCCGAGCTAATCACCAGCCACTCGACTGCTTATGGCTTTATTAAGAGAAAAAAAAAAAGGAAAAAAAAATAAAATTCTGGAGTGTCAGGGAGGAATAATGATTCATGGGCTCCTTGCTGCCGGCTCCTCCTCCTCCTCGACGAGCATCGCCGTGCCCGGCCCACACGTGTCCCGCGGCGCGGGCGGTTTTGGGCGCCATCCTTGGGGTTTTTCAAGACTGGGTTGGATAAATATGATTTTTTTTACGCTGAGGGTTGTGAGATGCTGGCTGAGGTTGCCCAGAGAGGTGGTGGGTGCCCCATCCCTGGGAATCTTCAAGGTCATGTTGGACCAGGTCTAGTTGAAGATGTCCCTGCTCATGGACAAGACCTTCAAAGGTCTCTTCCAACCCAAACTATTCAATTTCTATAACTCTAAATCACTTTGCAGCCCTCTGGGTTGGATAAATATGATTTTTTTTTACGCTGAGGGTTGTGAGATGCTGGCCCAGGTTGCCCAGAAAGGTGGTGGGTGCCCCATCCCTGGGAATCTTCAAGGTCATGTTGGACCAGGTCTGGTTGGAGATGTCCCTGCTCATGGACAAGACCTTCAAAGGTCTCTTCCAATCCAAACTATTCAATGATTCCATAATTCTAAATCACTTTGCAGCCCAGAGAGGTGGTGGATGCCCCATCCCTGGGAATCTTCAAGGTCAGGTTGGACCAGGTCTGGTTGGAGATGTCCCTGCTCATGGACAAGACCTTCAAAGGTCTCTTCCAACCCAAACTATTCGATAGTTCCATAATTCTAAATCACTTTGCGGCCTTCCGGGTTGGATAAATATGATTTTTTTTTACGCTGAGGGTTGTGAGATGCTGGCCCAGGTGGCCCAGAAAGGTGGTGGGTGCCCCATCCCTGGGAATCTTCAAGGTCAGGTTGGACCAGGTCTGGTTGGAGATGTCCCTGCTCATGGACAAGACCTTCAAAGGTCTCTTCCAACCCAAACTATTCAATGATTCCATAATTCTAAATCACTTTGCAGTCCTCCTGGCCCCAGGAGGATGGAGCAGAGGGGACTTCTGTGGGGCAGGAGATGTGCTGGCGGTGGGGACGGTGCCGGGAGGTTGTGGGATCCTGGATGGGGTTTGGGGACAAACGGTCTCACTCCTCTCTCTCCTTACGCAGGTTTCTGAGCAGCCGCTGACGGCTCAGCCCCGCTGGATCCAGCCGCGAAGGAGGGGACCATGAACTGAGCAAGGAGCGGCGCAGAATTCCCCCCCCCTTTTTTTTTTTTTGTTTTGGCTTTTTTTTTGGTTTGGTTTTTTTTTCAGCCGAAAAAAAAAAACCCCAAAAAGCGCCCCCTCCACGCTCTTTAATGAAAGTGGTTTAAAAGGGGGTGATTTTTTTTTTTCCCCTCCCCTGAAGCAGCGAAGTCGTCCCGGCTGCGGTGAGGATTTCCCGAGAAGATGGGGAGAAAAAAGATCCAGATCCAGCGGATCACGGACGAGCGCAATCGGCAGGTGGGTGCTTTCCCTTCGCCTCCCCCCTTACCCCCTCTCCTCCCGTCGCGTATTTTAAGGGTTTTCCTTCAAAATGACCCATTTCCATCCCATTTTGGGCCAACCAAGGCTTTTTTTATTTTTTTCCCCAACCCATAAAACAAACAGATGGGCGAAACTCGGCACCGGGGGCCGGATTCAGGCGGATGCCCAAAACCGGGCAAACGGCCCCGTTTTTGCGGTGGCGGGGAGCCGTGGGCCCCCCCCCCCCCCCCCCAGCCCTCGCTCCTCGCCTTGGAGCTCCTCGCGCCGTTTCCATCTTAAACGCTTTTCCAGAAGAAAGTCTCTTCTCCAGTTAATTCCCCCTCGCTCCCCCCCCCCCTTTTTTTTTTTTTCTTCTTTCTGTCGTGCAGAAAATATATTTCAGTTGACATTTTCCGTGAGGTTTTTCCAATAAAAAACAACCACAACAAGTATCCATTTTTTCTCAACGCAAACAACCCAAATTAGGCCTTTTTTTTTTTAATTTTTTTTTTTTTTTCTTTTTCAATTGAAAACTTATATGGGGCCGGGGTTGTTTTTCTTTTCCCTTGTGCTCTGTTGAAGCCAAGCCCTAGACACGAGTGCGTGTGCGTGTGCGTAGAAATACACACGTGGGTCTCGGAGGGGAGAATTAAAACCCAGATTTTCCCCTAATTTATGTGTTCCTTGGGTCGGGGCGGCTGAGCGGCAGCGCTTTGCCGGGCAAGGTGGTGACTCCGGGGATGCGTTTTCCCCATAAACACAAATTTTTCAGGCGGGTCCCGTTGCTCCGTGGCTTCTCGTGGTCCTTGATTTTGGCTCAGCGGATCCAAGCCCCTGTCTTTAGCCCACCCACCGCTGCCCATGCCGGCCACGCTCTTTTCCACTGCTTTTATTCCAAAAAAAAAAAAAAGAATTAAAAAAAAAAAAAAGTGTCTATATTCCTAATGCTTAAAAAGTGGCGAATAATGGAATTGGATGAACTGGTTTATTGCTCCGTGGCGAAACGATAGAAAATGGCAGGTTTTCTTCATTCCAGTGCTAGTTGGTGGCAGGGGGATGGGGTGGGATGGGGTGGGATGGGATGGGATGGGGTGGGATGGGGTAGGATGGGATGGGATGGGATGGGATGAGGTGGGCAGAAAACGGGGTTTTGATAACGTCCCGGTTGCTCGTGGCGCTGTCGAATTCCGTAATTAGCAGGCGATGGGGCGTTGGGGGTTATTAAAGAGGCTGGAGTGTGTTGTATGGGGCAGCGTCGCATCGGGGAGAGCTTTGCAGCTCTTGGAGCCCCGTTAGGAGTCCGGATGAACGGAAAATATTTGGTAATGCTGGAGGCTGATGGCAGAGCCTCCCCCTGTTGTCTAAGCCTTCGGGAAAGGAAAGAGGCGATTCTCTGCCAAGGGCAGGAGCTGAGGCACTGGGAGGTGGTTTTTGGGGAGACCTTGAACTGCTCCTTGGTGCCGGGCTTGGCCTGGGGGGGCTGGAGATGCAGAATGTGGGGTCCCCCTGGCTGAACATAGCCCGGGTAGGATTTAGCAGCAGGAGGTGCTCAACAGAGACGGATGCCGTGGTTTTAGCACCTCTCCGATGTCAGGTGGTGTCCCCAAAGGCCAGCTCCGGGGTCTGGAGGATGTTGGTTTTCCCTTGGTGGCAGCTGCGTCCCTGTCTGGGACGCTTCTTCCAAAACCCACTGCTGGAGCATCGCTCCCCACGTGTCATAGAATCACATTAGAGAGGTGATTCTGCCACTTTGCTCTGGTGAGACCTCACCTGGAGCTCTGTGTGCAGGTCTGGAGCCCTCAATATAGAAAGGACATGGACCTGATGGAGCGGGTCCAGAGGAGGGCCACCAAAGTGATCAGGGGGCTGGAGCACCTCTCCTATGAGGACAGGCTGAGGGAGCTGGGGTTGTTCAGCCTGGAGAAGAGGAGGCTCCAGGGAGACCTCATAGCGGCCTTCCAGTACCTGAGGGGGGGCTACAGGAAGGCTGGGGACGGTCTGTTTCCAAAGGCCTGCGGTGACAGGACGAGGGGCAACGGTTTGAAGTTGGAGAAGGGGAGATTTAGATTGGATATTAGGAAAAAGTTCTGTACTCTGAGGGTGGTGGAACACTGGAACGGGTTGCCCAGGGAGGTGGTTGAGGCCCCTTCCCTTGAGATATTCAAGGTGAAGCTCGACGAGGCCCTGGGCAACCTGGTCTAGTTGGGGGTGTCCCTGCTGACTGCGGGGGGGTCGGACTAGATGACCTTTGGAGGTCCCTTCCGGCCTGGACCAATCTATGAATCTATGAATCACTCTTCAAGTGGGTGTCCACGAAGCAGCAGCCGATTAATTGATCATCAGCGCAGGCTTTGCAATCAGTCGAGTCTTCTCGCTGCTCCCCTTCTTTGGGAAACGAGGAGAGGACTCTTGTGACGAAGTGACGGGTCCTTGATCGGCTCCATCCACCGCGGTGGGGGCCGTGCAGGGATGGGGCATCTCTCGCCTCCCTAAAGGGGTGATAACCCTCCTGCTTTGCACTGTGTCTGCAATGTCAGGGTCTGACCTCTCTGCTCAGCAATGTCCCATCTTGCTTCATCTCATCCCCTTTCCCCTCTTCTCCTGCTCTTGTTGAGGGTTGGAGATGAGAAGTGTCCCCACAGGCCTGGCCGTCATCGCTGTGGGGCTAAGCTGGCCGAGACTTTGGGTCCAGCAGCATCCTTATGGAATCACAGAATGGTTTAGGTGGGAAGGAACCTCAAAGACCATCCAGTCCCCCCTCCCTGCCCTGGGCAGGGACACCTCCCACCAGCCCAGGTTGCTCCAAGCCCCCTCCAACCTGGCCTTGAACCCCTCCAGGGATGGGGCAGCCACAGCTTCTCTGGGCAACCTGGGCCAGGCTCTCACCACCCTCACAGCAAAGAACTTCTGCCCAATATCTAACCTAAATCTCCCCTCTTTCAGCTTAAAACCCTTCCCCCTCGTCCCATCGCTCCCCTCCCTCATCAAGAGTCCCCCCCAGCTTTCCTGGAGCCCCTTTAGGGACTGGAAGGGGCTCCAAGGTCTCCCCGGAGCCTTCTCTTCTCCAGGCTGAACCCCCCCAACTCTCTCAGCCCCCCCTCCCAGCAGAGGGGCTCCAGCCCTCCCAGCATCTCCGGGGCCTCCTCTGGCCCCGCTCCAACAGCTCCGTGTCCTTCTGCTGTTGGTGGCCCCAGAGCTGGAGGCAGCACTGGGTGGGGGGGGGTGTCTCCCCAGAGCAGAGCAGAGGGGCAGAATCCCCCCCCCTCGCCCTGGGGATGCAGCCCAGGGGGGGTGGGGGGCTTGCTGGGCTGCCAGCGCACGGTGCCAACCCCCGTTGAGCTTCTCACCCCCCAGCACCCCAAAGTCCTTCTCCTCAGGGCTGTCTCAGCCCCCACGACAGCCCCCCCCAGGCTCAGCACGGGGGGCACAGCTGGGCTCTCCCGTTCCGCACCCCGGGAGCCGAGCAGCCGTCGCTGCTGCATTATTCATGGGCTCTCATGCCGCGATGCTGCTGCTGGGAGTGTGGGTCTTGCGGCTCCAGCCAGGAAGGTTCACCGTCCTCGGCGTGTGCCGGCACCTGCGCGTGTCGGGAAAGGGATGGGGAATGGGATGGCGCCTGGATGTGCTGGGAAAGGAGGGATTCGCCGGTGGTCGTGCGAGGAGGTGGAGGCAGAGCCGCTCTCGCCGCCCGCCTTCCCGCTCGCTCCGCAGCTGGGGGTCATCAATACTGGTGGTTCGGGGCCACCGAGGCGTTGGGAACCTCAGGAGGAGCTCAGGGAGAGCTGGGGCTCTCCAAATCCAAAGTCTTCACTGGGGGATGAAGCTCTTCCCACGCATCTCGCACCCAACCGACAGCATCGGCGCATCCATCCCCGCTCCCGTCCTTGCCTCCCATGGGTGCACGGAGCGGGAACCCGCGCGGAGGAGGTCGGAATCACAAACAGAAGCCAAAACCGGGGGAAGGGGAGAGCAAGTAAGAGTCACTAATGTCATTAGAGGAATTACTGGAAAGGATTTGCCATAACAGATCAGAGCATCAGTCCTTCAGGGCCATCCTGCTGACTCCGGCGACCGCCAATATGGTCTGCATCAGGGGAAAGGCAAAAATCCCCCGCTAGTGTGGGGCAGTAATTCCTTCCTGACCCCTTTGGTGATCGGCTTATGCCCTGAAGCATGAGATTTGATTACCCTCTTAGACTTACAAGGTTAATTCTTCTAGATGAGGCTCGTGCGCGGTGGCAGGGGAAGGTTTGGGGTGTCTGTCTCGGGTCACGGGTAGATGTACAGGGTGGTGTTAGTTGATGCTTTGGTATGATGGGGCTGGCAAAATAGCAAATTTTGGCTTTTCTCTGCTGGAAGGGGATGTGCCAAGAGGGAGGGATGCTCCTCCACCCTCTCCCTGTCTGCAGAGGGAATACCCCCTCGTTTGCAGAGGGATGGGTTGGTGCGGTGGGATCTGCTTGGCTTTCTCTGGCCAGTGGTTGGTTTGGGGCAGGTAACCCCACGTTCCCCTTCGTTGCCCAAGGGCAAGACCCAAACCACGCTTGTTCCTGGTCTCCATGGCCGAGAGCAGCCCCCTTGGACTCACCCTGTTGTCTCTGATCTTGGTGGCCCAACGGGCTGGTGGCTTTTGGCGAGGTGTCCCAGGCACCAGCGGCTGTAGGAACAACCGCCCTCTGCTGTTCCCTGTGACTTGGCGGGGACACCGTGTGTTTTCCTCTCGAGGGCTCCTCGGGCGGCTTCCAGCGTGAGTCAGAGGAGTGGGGCCACCTCGGCGGGGACAGCGAGGCACAGCCCAGAGCAGCCGGTCTCTAGTGGGGACGTGGGACCAGAAACACTGCTGGTGGGACTGGGGAGCCCTGGGCTGGTTTTAACCGTAGACCTGTTGGAGCGGGGCCAGAGGAGGCCCCGGAGATGCTGGGAGGGCTGGAGCCCCTCTGCTGGGAGGGGGGGCTGAGAGAGTTGGGGGGGTTCAGCCTGGAGAAGAGAAGGCTCCGGGGAGACCTTGGAGCCCCTTCCAGTCCCTCAAGGGGCTCCAGGAAAGCTGGGGGGGCGACTCTTGATGAGGGAGGGGAGCGATGGGACGAGGGGGAAGGGTTTTAAGCTGAAAAAGGAGAGATTTAGGTTAGATATTGGGCAGAAGTTCTTTATTTTGAGGGTGGTGAGAGCCTGGCCCAGGTTGCCCAGAGAAGCTGTGGCTGCCCCATCCCTGGAGGGGTTCAAGGCCAGGTTGGAGGGGGCTTGGAGCAACCTGGTCTGGTGGGAGGTGTCCCTGCCCAGGGCAGGAGCGGGGGGACTGGATGGTCTTTGAGGTTCCTTCCCACCCAAACCAGTCTGTGATTCTCTGATTAGTGCCTGTCCTGCTGCAGGGTCCCACCAGAAGTCCGACGGTGTGGCACTGGCTGTGGTGTGGCACTGCTGGACTGGTCTCGGTGCTGGGAGCAGCCAGAGCCAGTGCCTGGCAGCAGTGATTTTGGGTGGCCAAGCGGGGAGAGGGAATTGCCGATGACACCGGCGCTGGCCCTCAAGTAATTTAATTTGCCTCGGAGCGTGGCGGGGCCGGGGCGGACACCGGCAACGTGAGCTCCGTCGCTCGCAGCCCGGCCGCGGTGGGAGCGGGCGCACGTGGTGGGGAGCAGCGCCGCGGGGTGCCGGCCCTGTGCTTCCCAGAGGCGATTAGAGCCCAATCTCGTTACCGCTTAATCATCTCCGGGAGATGGCGGGGAGGGACGGGGCAGCTCCCCGCGCCGTGACTGCCCGGGGCCGCCCCTGCTCTGAGGGATGCTCCATCTCCCGGGGTGCTCGGTGCCGGACCCCGGTGGGTGCGCGCCGGGTGATGCCGGTGGCATCGCGACGGTGACGCTCGTCACCACCGGTGCGGATGGAGAGGCTCTGGTTTAAGCTCTTTGGATGGGGGCTGTAACGCCGCTGAGTGGAGCTGAGGGAGGGCAGCAGCCTGGTTCCCTCTCCTCCCTCCATGCTGCCAATTCCACCTCTTCCGCTGCAAAATCGATGCGGCGGCGGAAGCCCTAAGTGGGGTCGAGTCCTCCCGTGCGCCCGCGGGGCGAGGGAGCCGCTCTCCGCACCCCAGGGCATCTCGGCTCATCTCCAGCTGCTGTTTCCCCCCCCCGCCAGGAGTGATCCTTAAAGCAAAGCGCTTCCCTCCCTGCCTTTTATTTTCCTTTTCTTTTTCGATCTGCTAAGAGGGCATCGGCCGAGCATCGCCCACACCATTCCAGCCGGGAGGGAGACCCCACCAAACCGTCTCCCCCCGCACCAGCTGGGTGGGAATGTGGGCTGGGAAACGCAGCCCCAACATCTGCGTGGCCTCTGGAACTGGTTTTGGAACCCACACCCAGCTCCGTCCCCCCGTCCCCTAACCCTCTCCCATGGATCGGTCCTGCCTGATTACTCGTTAGCTCTAATGACAGCTGGAGGAGAGCAGGGGACACAGATGCCATGACCTTGGGAGGGCAGGCGATGGGGAAAAATGCCCCAAGGAGTTTCTGGGGGCAGCAAAGAGGTGGCAGCAGCCGGCAGGGCACCCGGTGCCTTTTACCCAAAGCCAAGAGAGTGGGTGCTGGGAAGCAGGAGGGGGATGGATGGGGGGGCGGGGGGGGCACGAGTGGTGCAGAGCACCCTGGGCTGCTTTTTGGGGTGACTGAGACACCACACACACACCCCCCCCCCCGGCTCTGCAGCTCCCAGGGTGGGGTACTGCAGCGCGCGAGGAGGAGATCTGCGCTGCTTGAATATTCAACTTTAAAAAAACATAGGAAAAAAAAAAAAAAGCCAACAACCCGCAGCCCCCGGCCAGATGGTAGCTCTGCTGGGGATTTTGCTGAAATTTATTTTCTCTCCATTTGGCAATACGTGATTTCCAACGCTGATAATCATCTCTGTGCTTGTGGAGTGTCTGCCTTTGGAGCATCCCAAAATAGGCAGCGCTATCGAGCCGGGTGGAAGGGGGAGGCGGGAAAGGGGAGCTCGGGGTGGTTGTCCAGTTGGGAAAACTGAAGATGGAAGATGCCCTCTGCCCTCCCCTTCCTTTTGCTCTTCCTCCAGTGGTCATCCCAGCTTTTTCCGGGAGGTGTGGGGTCCCTGGCAGCGTGGGCACGGCTTCTGACCAGGGGTCTGCTTGCTTTCAGGTGACCTTCACCAAGCGCAAGTTCGGCTTGATGAAGAAGGCCTACGAGCTGAGCGTCCTGTGCGACTGCGAGATCGCCCTCATCATCTTCAACCACTCCAACAAGCTGTTCCAGTACGCCAGCACCGACATGGACAAGGTGCTGCTCAAATACACCGAGTACAACGAGCCCCACGAGAGCCGGACCAACGCCGACATCATCGAGGTGAGGCCACCCGTCCTCTCCCCGGCTTTGCCGTCGTGGTGGAGCCCGGTCAAGGGGCCGGCACCGCAGCTGGGTGCAGGAGGTCGGTGCAGGGTGGGGATGGGAGCCAGCAGATGTCAACAACGGGATGATTTTGCATCTTTTTAGTCCAGCCTACAAAAATACTCGGTTCTGGAGACAGTTTGAAGCTATCTTGAGTTATGTGTTGATCTGCTGCTGTAAAATTGAGGTGCAGGTTTGCTTTGTTGGACTTCACCATGGTCCGGGCAGACCAGGGATGGTTTTGGAGGCATCTCCTGGGGCTGCTGAGCTGGATTCCAAAAATAGTCAGTTCTGGGTGATGGAGTTTGAAGCCATCTTGAGTTATGTGTTGATCGGCTGCTGTAAAATTGAGGTGCAGGTTTGCTTTGTAGGACTTTCCCGTGGTCCAGGCAGACCAGGGACGGTTTTGGAGGCATCTCCTGGGGATGCTGCGCTGGGTTCCTCAGCGCAGCTGGTGGCCTGTTGTTTCAGACACCATGGTGGGGTTGTAGGAGGGCACCAGCAGCTGAATGGCAATCGTTCAGGCTGGGAGGGACCTTTGGGTACCTCTGGTCCAACCCCTGCTCAAAGCACGGCCAACCTCAGGGGGAGGTGGGGTTGCTCAGGGCTTGTCCAGCTGCATTTTGTGGGTCTCCAAGGATGGTGAGTCCAGTCTGACTGAGGGCACCGTGTCCAAACCCCACCGACCCCAAGGGCGCCTTCCTCCTCCAGCCTGGTGCATCTTGGCCAGCCTGCTCGGGCTTTGATTTCATGAAGGAGAAGGGAAAAAACCCAACCTACCTCCTAAATCTTGCTTTTTTTTTGCTTTTTTTTTTTTTTTCCTCCGTGAGATGTGTCTTTTTGAGAGGTTTGGACTCGAGGTTTTCACCTCGTTGTCCTCCCCGTTCCCACCGACGTCCTGCCACAGAAGTGGGTTGAGCCGTGGCCAAGCAACCGGCAGGACCTGCGGGGCTTTGGAGACTCTTCTGCCAGCGCAGGGTTGCGCGGGGGCCTCGAAAACGGTTGAAAAATGTCCTTTTTGGCCCGTTTCAGCCAAGTAGCGCCCATGGGCTGTGAAAACGCCGGGGTTTTGCAGGCAGGGCTCCCCGCCGTGCTCGTCAGCGCGGGATGCTCCGGCTGCGGCGCTCGCGGCGTCGAACAGATTTGTCTTGGCCTAAAAATACCGTAAACATTTTGGGCAGCGTTCTCCCTTCCCGTATGGTCCAAGATGCAAACACTCCCGAGCCGACGAGTTACACACAGTCCTTGGCACCCAAAGAAATAACTGTGTTTGCACCACATGAAAAAGCTGGAGCTGCGGCCAAAGCCGGGGAGAGGAACATCGGGAGCGGAAGGATGTTGGTGGATGGCAAGGAAAAGAGCCCAAACCGCGCCGGCCTCGGCACGTCGCGCCGGCAGAGCCGCCCCGGAGCGAAACCCCCTGGGATGAGGCGGGTTTTGAGGCTGCTGGAGCATCTCTCCTCGTCCTCGGCTCGTCTTGGAGCAGGGTTAGGGCTGCTCGAGGATTTTTACTCTTTTTTTTCCTCCCCAGTCGCCCGCCCTGGGGGCTGATTTCCATCTCCCCTCGCCCAGCTCAGGCTCTGTCCCCACCACGCACAGACCCGGTTTATCTCGTGTTTCTGGGTGGCTCCCAGTTGAACTTGACTCTTCCAAGGGCCCTTCTCATCCTCGAAGCTTCCCCAGCATCAAGCATTTATAGACCCCTGAAGGCACAGGATGGGAATTTCCTACCAAATAGGATTTTCCATGGATTTTAAGGGGTCTCTGCATGTATCTGCCTCCCCCGTAACGCCTGTGGCCCCTTCCGACCCTGGGTGGCTCTGGCAACATCTCGGAAAGGGTGAGGAGCAGCCGGGACCTGGGTGAATCCAGGCAGAAGCCTCTTGATTTTATTTTCCTGGCGGAGGGGGAGCCAGCGGTGGCTCCGGAGGTTTGGCCAAACCGGGGTCTCCTGGGGACAGAGGTGCTGGTACCACCAACTCCGGGTGGTACGAATTGGTCTGTTCAACTTATGTTTTAAAACAACAGTAAAGATGGGATCCCCCCCCCCCCTTTTTTTTTTTGGTGCTGGGGAGGTGCAGCCCCGGGGGACACTGGGGGCACCCCATCTCGTGTGGCACAGGGATGCTTTTGAGGGATTTATCCCCCTGGATGAGTTTATCCTCCAGGATGAGTGTACCCAGCCCTGGTTCAAGGGGGGTTTGACACCCCGGCTGCCTTTCGGGGACCATCCTGGGGAGGGGGGGAAGGGGGCACATCCATGTTTGGCGGATCAGGGATCAGGATTCAGCCACGCCGCCCCTGCGGCTCTCTCCGTTCCCGGCAAAGTCCTGGTCAGTGCAAGCTTTTAAGTCTGAGAAAATCTCTCTTAATGCAGAGAGGGGGGTTTCCTTAATCAGGCGGGGGACAGCTGAGGCCCCCAGACAGGCACGCTGGGTGCCACGTGCGCGCCCGGGCTGGGATCACGCCGGCTTTGCTCCTCGCTGTCGCTTCTCGTTTCCTCGCAGCCCAGCTGACGTGCCAGCTTCTGATAAGGGACTTGGACGGGAGCAGAGCTCGCCGGGCACGGGGATGCTCCACCGCCAGTTAAAGTCACACAGCCATTTCTTCCCTCTCCTTGGCTGAATGTCCCGGGAGGGCTGATTTTTCCCTAATTCTCCTTCTTGGGGTTGGCGTTCCCCAGGATGTGTAAAATCAGGCATTTTGCAGGATCCTGGAGAGGTGGTGAAGTGCAGAGGCAGCTTCATCCCCATCCCCATCTCCATCCACATGCTCATCTCCATCCTCCTCCCCATCCCCATCCTCCTCCTCCTCCTCATCCCCATCCTCCATCCCCATCTCCATCCACATCCTCATCTCCATCCTCCTCCCCATCCTGTCCCATCCTCATCCTGATCTCCATCCCCATCTCCATCCCCATCCTCATCCTCACCTTCACCCTCTCCTTAACCCTCCTTCTCCTCCTCCTCATCTTCCTCCTCCTCCTCCTCATCCAGACTTCCCCAAAGCCCGAGGCGGTTGCATCTCCCTCCTCTAAGGGAAGTCGACCACATCCTGGTCGAGCATCGTTTCCTCTCACATGTTCTGTGTTTCCTGCTGCTCTCTCACCCTCTTCAGGCTGGAAATCTGCTCCCACCCCAGCTGGGATCACGGGAACGTGGCCTGGAAGAGCAGGACCTCCAGTGGGTCCTGCTGGGGGGGGGGGGACGGACTCCTGATAGAGTGGGGAGACATCAGGGAGATGGGTCGATGATGAGATGATGATTATCTTTTTGCCACGTGAAGTTCTCACCCTGGTTTTCTCCTTTGAAAATTATCTGCTGTGGAGGAATTGGATTTAAACCTACTTGATGTGAAAAGTGGTGGCATTCCGCGGTGACAAAAAGGTCTCGTGCCCCTTTGCGTCTTCTTCTCTACTCTTGGAAAAGGGAATGAGGAGGAACGAGGAGGAAGGCAGCACCGTCTGGCCCTTCCCTGCTCTTTTCTAAACGACCTTGCAGAGATCCTGCAAAGGGGAATCTTTGGGTTTGATTCTTGCTCCCGCAGGATTGTTTCCCTTTTACATCATCCTGTCAAAAAAATGAAAAAAAAAAAAAAAAACAAACCCAACATGAACCCAAACCCAGCAGCCAACGCTCGGATGGCTGGAAATGACATTTTGTTGTCCCGAACCTCTCTCGGAGCGGCGGATCGCTGCGAGCCGCGCCGCTCTGGCTTGTGTCCCGCTGCGACTCGGGGGCCCCGGTCACCCACCGCCGCCGGTGCTTCCCGTCCGGCCGCGTGGCCCATCGTCCCCGTCCTCTGCTGTGCCAGCTCTGGAGAGCCTCCCTGTCCCCTTTGTCCCCTCCCTGCCCGCAGCCCCAGGGTGATAACCCCATCGCTCGCTGCCTGCGGTGACCGGGAAGGGCTTTTCCCACCTCCGTGGTCGGTGCTTCCCGCGGCCACCACGGCTCGGGGTGCTGCCGGCCGAGCTCGGCGGGGAGGTGTGGGTCTCAAAGATAATTAAGTTAGGACTAATTGAGTGAAGTTTGTGGCCGGGGAGAGGGAGGAGAGCAAGGCTGAGTTGGAGCTGTGTTAGACACCGAATATATTGGACCCACGGAGGGGAAGACCGTGGGAAATGCAGAGAGGGGACGATGCTGTGAGCTGCTCGGAGGGGGGTTTCTGGCTCTGGGCGAACAGAGCTGCGTTCATCCCCTTGCTCCGCGTCCCCTCCTTGTGGGAAAACAACCCCCGGGACGATTTCATGTGGACTTCAAAAGGGCAAAATGCCATGACCGGCAGCGTCTGCCCATTGCTCTGCCCTGCAGTAAATATGGGGCAGGGCTGGGGCAGCTGGAAGATGCTTAAAGCTGGAAGGTGTGGGGAGCAGTGACACTCCTGAGGGACAGGGTGGCATCAGAGGGACCTGGACAGACTGGAGAGGTGGGACCGTGTGACCATCACGGGGTCCAACCAGGCCAAAGGCAGGGTCCTGCCCCTGTGTGGGGGCAGCCCCCGGTCCCAGCCCAGGCTGGGGATGGAGGGATGGGGAGCAGCCCCAGGGAGAAGGGCTTGGGGGGGCTGGGTGGGGGGGGAAAGGTGGCCATGGGCCGGTACCGTGCGCTGGCAGCCCAGCAAGCCCCCCACCCCCTGGGCTGCATCCCCAGGGTGAGGGGGGGGGATTCTGCCCCTCTGCTCCGCTCTGGGGAGACACCCCCCCCCACCCAGTGCTGCCTCCAGCTCTGGGGCCACCAACAGCAGAAGGACACGGAGCTGTTGGAGCGGGGCCAGAGGAGGCCCCGGAGATGCTGGGAGGGCTGGAGCCCCTCTGCTGGGAGGGGGGGCTGAGAGAGTTGGGGGGTTCAGCCTGGAGAAGAGAAGGCTCCGGGGAGACCTTGGAGCCCCTTCCAGTCCCTAAAGGGGCTCCAGGAAAGCTGGGGGGACTCTTGATGAGGGAGGGGAGTGATGGGACGAGGGGGAAGGGTTTTAAGCTGAAAAAGGAGAGATTTAGGTTAGATATTGGGCAGAAGTTCTTTGCTGTGAGGGTGGTGAGAGCCTGGCCCAGGTTGCCCAGAGAAGCTGTGGCTGCCCCATCCCTGGAGGGGTTCAAGGCCAGGTTGGAGGGGGCTTGGAGCAACCTGGGCTGGTGGGAGGTGTCCCTGCCCAGGGCAGTGGCGAGAATGGATCGTCTTTAAGGTCCCTTCAACCCAAATCATTCTGTGATTAAAACCTCCTGGGACCCTTCATTGCAGTGGATTTTGGAAAGAAGGATGTTGTGCCTTGGCTCTTGAAAATTCAGTTGTGAGGTTCCCTTCTTCCATGGTGTCAGGGGATGGAGGTTGCTTATCCCACAACCCAACTCCTGAAGCTGCTGGCAGCCTTTGGCAGAGGAGAGGAGCTTCCAGAGGATGGGAGGGATGACCCTCACCTTTCCCTACCAGGGACGGGAGGGCAGAGCCGAGAGATCCCAGTTACTAACTGGGCAAAGAGAACCCCTGCAAGGTGGGCTCATCCCCCTGTTAGACGCTGGAGAATCTCCCCAGCTGGTACCTGAAGGAAACCCGGCTTCATCCCTTCCACTGCTCATGGAACAACTTTTTTTTCCATTTTGCCTCTGAAAGAGAAAGAGAAGGAGGAAAGAACGTTGTTTTTTAGTTTTTAAAGAAAGGCTCAACTTTCCGTCTTTCAGCTGCATCAGGGAAACAAAAGGGTTCGGAAAAAAAAAATTCCACAAAAAGCAGTTTCCAAAAAAAAAAAATAATAAAAAAGGCGAAGACGTTCCTTCCCCACCGGCAGAACCCAGGCCTTTTTTTGGCCCATTCTAAAAACAAACAAGGACATATTCAAAAATAGCAAAGTAATAGGGAAAAATCCTCGGGAACCTGCAGGAAAAGCCCTGGGAACCTCCCGTTCATGCCAGTGACTCGGATTCCCACTCGCCTTCTCTATAAAGAGACAGTAAATAACACGATTTAGGGGCACCGGGAATTCTTATTAGGTAATTAGGTAATAATAATTAGTAGCAGGAATTATTGGTGACACCCAAAAGGGCTTCAGATGCCACCACGGCCAAGAGCGAGCCAGATCCTTCCCTGGTGGAGCTGGATGTGGATGAGGACTTTTCCCCTCCCCGGCTTAAATCTAAGTAAACGAGCGTTAAAATTATCGACCGCGAAGGAATAATTTTAATTGAAAATCTTGTGAAAAGCTTCAGGTGGATGGGAAGGGGGCTTTTGGGGGTGGGGGGGTGGGTTTGGTGCCTGTTGCTTGACCCCCTCCAGCAAAAATCCCCCGACGAGCTCCGTCCTTCCCGGAGCTCGCAGGTGGATGAAGAAGGATCTGCTCCAGGATCCGTTTTGGCCTCAAAATCGAGCTGTTTATTACTGTTTAGGAAGACAGAGGAGAATTGTCAAGGCTTTTTTTTGTTGGTTTGTTTTTTTTAATTTTTTAATTTTTGCCCCCTGCTGAATTTGGCATGAAAAGAGATCAAGACTTCCAGGAAATTCTGTAGCTTTGACTTCTAAAAAAAAAAAAAAAAAAAAAGAAATCAATTGGCAAGTGATGGTTCCATAATAACGCCTAATTGCTTTTGGTATTTTGAAAATAAAATGATTAAATGTGCCTGGGGAAGGTGATCTGCAAACCGGCTACTGAGCACCAAAGAGGAGCTTCGGGGTTTTTTTTCTCCATACCCTGTGCAGAGCCCCAGTGTGTAATTACCAGGCTCCTGTTAACGAAGGAGGAGGAGGCAGCACCTCGTTAAGGCTCTGCGGCAGCACCCAGGTCTTGGCGCAGGGTTTGCTGCCTGGGCCTTGTCATCGTCACCTCCCGGTGTCACCTCACACAGGGCTTGCTGTGCCACAGTCCCTCTCATGGTCCAACCTTTTGGTAAACGCCAAGGGTTTTCCCAGGGGCAAACTGCTTTCTGCTTATTATTTTTGGGTTTTATTTCCCTATTTTAAGGTTTTTCCCTATTTTTAGCAGGAAAGCAGATGTCATGAAGGTTCATTTCCCCTCCTTGTCGTCACAGTAATTGTAGGTGATGAATGCGTCTGAACTGGTACGGGGCCAAACTCAGCTCCAGCGTAAACAGATCCTTTGAAAGCAAAGGAGCTTCTCTCCATCCATCCATCCATCCTTCCATCCACCCACCCACCCACCCACCCGTCCTTCCATCCATCCATCCATCCATCCATCCATCCATCCATCCATCCTTCCATCCTTCCATCCATCCTTTCATGCTTCCATCCATCCTTCCATCCATCCATCCTTCCGTCCATCCTTCCGTCCATCCTTCCACCCATCCATCCATCCATGCATCCATCCTTCCATCCATCCTTCCAT
This sequence comes from Numenius arquata, assembly GCF_964106895.1. Lineage (NCBI taxonomy): Eukaryota > Metazoa > Chordata > Aves > Charadriiformes > Scolopacidae > Numenius > Numenius arquata. Next base: position 1,810,008 of record NC_133602.1, on the reverse strand, counting down.
CCATCCATCCGTCCATCCATCCATCCATCCTTCCATCCATCCTTCCATCCACTCACCCACCCATCCATCCATCCATCCATCCATCCATCCATCCATCCATCCTTCCATGCTTCCATCCATCCTTCCGTCCATCCTTCCATCCATCCATCCTTCCATCCACCCATCCATCCATCCATCCTTCCGTCCATCCTTCCATCCATCCATCCATCCATCCATCCATCCATCCATCCATCCTTCCATCCGTCCTTCCATCCACCCACCCACCCATCCATCCATCCATCCGTCCTTCCATCCATCCTTCCATGCTTCTGTCCATCCACCTGTCCTTCCATCCATCCATCCATCCATCCATCCTTTCATGCTTCCATTCTTCCATGCTTCCATCCATCCTTCCGTCCTTCCTTCCATCCTTGCATTGTAATTCCTTAATTAGAGACACCCTGGCATTGAAACCTGAGAGCCGGATCGTGACGCTTTCACCCCGTTGAGGTCATCAGCATCTTGGGGAGAAGGTGTTAATTGGGGCGAGCCCTCGTCTGTACGGGGATGTTTCGGGGGGGTCCTGCCCGGCTCCGGCAGCTGCCTGCGTTCCCCGTCTCCACTCCCAGATCTCAAACTGTCCCGATTGTGTTTTCAGACGTTAAGAAAGAAAGGTTTTAACGGCTGTGACAGCCCGGAGCCCGACGGCGATGACTCCATAGACCAGAGCCCCTTGATGGAGGATAAATACCGTAAAGGCAGCGAGGATCTGGATATCCTGTTCAAGCGATACGGTGTAAGTACCTGCTCCTTGGCCGGAAAACCTTCATTATATGTTCTTTTCTTTTTTTTTGTTTTTTTTTTTTGTTTTTTTTTTGTTTTGTTTTTCTTCTGTTCGATTTCCCCCCGACCTCGTCCCCTGCTCCCTCCCCGTGTCGTGTCCCCCCCCCAACCCCGACGTAACAGGCGCTGAACAAGAAGCACAGGGAGTGCGAGAGCCCGGAAGGGGATGAAGTGTTTGCGTTGACCCCGCAGACGGAAGAGAAATATAAAAAGATTGATGAGGAATTTGATAAAATGATGCAGAGTTACCGGCTCGCAGTGAGTAGCTGGTGGTCTGCAGCCCCCCCCTTGCCCCTCCCCGGATACCTCTGGGTGCCGGGGGGGGTGGGTGTGGGATTTTGCATGGCTTTGCTTCGGAGCCCTGCCGTGCCCTGGGAACCGATGCACGCAGCCCCCCCCCAGTCCCGTGAGCCCCCCCCCAACCCCGGGTCTGATGGGTGAGACGCACAAGGGGACGCGAGGGTCCCTCCGTGTTCCCACCCGGAGCAGCAGGAACAGCTCTTGGGAAAACCGTTCCCATTAGCTTCGGCATTCCCGAGCCTCCTTGGCTCCGTGCAGGAGGATATCACTGTTCCCCTCTCCTTTGCTTCCTATAGAGCATTAGGGGCTCCTTTTTTGCCCTCTTTCTCCCCCAAAAAAGGGCTTTTTCCCTGTATTGAGACCCCAGCATTCGTGCAACTGGCAGTGGGTGCCAACCCTTCCGATATTCCCAAGCCTCCATTGGCTCCATGCAGGAGGATATTGCCGTTCCCCCCTCCTTTGCTGCATATAGAGGATTAGGGCCTCCATTTTTGCCCCCTTTTCCCCAAAAAAGGTCTTTTTGCCTGTACTGAGACCCCAGCATTCATGTGAGCTGATGGTGTGTGCCGACCCCTCTGGCATTCCCGAGTTTCCTTGGCTCCGTGCAGGAGAATCTCACTGTTCCCCTCTCCTTTGCTGCATATAGGGGATTAGTGCCTCCTTTTTTGCCCCTTTTCCCCCCAAAAAAGGGCTTTTTGCCTGAGTTGAGACCCCAGCATTCATGCGAGCTGGCGGCGGGTGCCGGCCCCTCGCATCCCTGTAAGACTCAGCCCGGTTGGGGCTATTCCGCATTAATTCCCCCCAAATCCACCCAGCCCCCGGGGGCAGCTGGTGGCGGTGGCAGAAATCCAGGGAGGTTTTAGCCCGTGATCCCGGAGCCGGCGCCGGGGGTGGCATCAGGACAGCGCTGGAAGGGATTTGTGTCAGGAGAGAGGGGAAGAGGAGGAGGAGGAGGAGGAGGAGGAGGAGGAGGAGGGGGGACGAGACGTTTCAAATTAGTTGTTAGTTGAAGGGAGCAGGGACTGTTGATGCGGGCAAGGCTTCTTCAGAGGGATTAGCCCCGAGTCGCTGCAGCCGTAATTAATGCTGCCGGGAGCAGAAAGGAGGCTCCTTTGCGAGGGCTGGATGCAGCCCTGTAAAAATGACACCACCCCCCCCTAAAAAAAAATAATAATAAAAAAAAAAATCTGGCTTTCTGTGCTTTACAAGCCCCCACCAGTCAAAATTCTGGCTTTGCTTGAGAATTAGGTCTTGTGAAAGCCACGGCTCTTTATTTTGCTGACTCAGCAGGTGAGCGCTGTCCTCCTAAGGACCCCCAAGATCTGCATCCCCATCCCTGGCGTGTCCCGGCGGGGATCCGCCAAGCCCTGGGAGAGCAAAACAGGAGTGTCCCGAGGACCCCCACATCTGCATCCCCATCCCCTGCATCTCACGGGGGGGTGCCCCGAGCCCTGGGAGAGCTGGGGGGGGGGGGGGGTGCAGCAAAACAGGAGCCTCTGTAGGAACCCCAAATCTGCATCCTCATCCCCAGCATCTCACGGGGGGGTGCCCCGAGCCCTCGGAGAGCCAGGGGGGTGAAGCAAAACAGGAGCCACCGTAGGACCCCCAAATCTGCATCCCCATCCCCGGCATCTCATGGGGGGGATCTACCAGGCCCTGGGAGAGCTGGGGGGGGGTGGTGTGAAGCAAAATGGGAGCCTCTTGAGGACCCCCAGATCTGCATCCCCATCCCCAGCATCTCACAGGGGGGTGCCCCGAGCCCTGGGAGAGCCGGGGGGGGATGAAGCAAAACAGGGTGCAGGTGTCACAGCTCTGAGGTTCGGCTCTGCCTCGTCCTCCCAGTGGTTCCTCCCTGCTTTAATTAGTGGGGGGGGGAAGTTTCCACCCTGCCAGGGCTTGTGTGGGGTGGGGGTACGGCCCCGGCTGGATGTGCTTCCCCCCCCCCAATGCCTCGCACAAGCCCTGCCACTGGTGTAAAATAGGTCGAAAAGGCAGCAGAGCTTTATCCTTGGTGCAAAACACCCCCGGAAAGCAGGGGCTGCTTTGGCATCTGTATTTTTCTGCGGCAAAGGGAGGGCTCTGCGCAGGCTCCCGTCGCCGGAAGCAGCATCCGAAGGGATGCTCCGTGCCCTGAGGTCCATTTGGACTCTGTAGTCAGGGAATAGCATCCGGCTCCCCCACTAAACATCCCCCCCCACCCCCGAGCCAGCCCCTGAGCGATGCAGGTTGAAGAGAGATGCTTTTCCCTTTTTAACCAGCTGGGTTGGTTTTGTGTGTGATGAGCACTAACCAGTCTCAGCGGCCGGGGGAGCTTAACAACAGCCTTGTTTGGCTAAAGGGAGGCTTCTGCGTTTGGTGTTTGGACTCGCTTTTAATGGAAACGGAGGACTGTTGAGGTTTGGCTGCTGTGTGCATCTTCTGCCCCGGATTTTGGAGTGATGTGTGTCCCCCCTGGGGGGGTGGGGTTGGGGACACACCTGGGACCGCTGGTGGCCTGGGTGCGCGTCTCGCTGCCCGCCGGTGGCAGCGTCAGCCTGTTTGAAGGTGGAGTGGGATGGATGATACCGGATTAAAAGCAAAACTCCTCTCTCCGGTTGGTGTATCGACCTCCCGGCTTTATCACGGCGGTGCTTAAGATGCACAGGGAGGGAGGGGGGGGTGGGATTTGGCTTTTCCTTTCCCTTCCCGGGAACGTTCACGCAGGCGGATGCGGTTGCAGTGATTTATTACACAACGCTGCTCATGCAGCGCCCAAGAAACCTTCCTCCTCCTCCTCCTCCTCCTCCTGGTTTTGCAGCCATTGCAGAACCAGCTGGGGGGGCTGAGCGGAGGGGGGGGCTCTGCGTTCCGGCTCTCCCCAGCCATCGGTGAAGGGCTGGGAGATGCCGCGCCGGGTGCCTTTGCCCCGTGGTCCCACTGGCCCCCGGCTTGGCTGCGGCCACGGGGTGTCTCTGAAGGACGGGGTGCCCTTGAGAGGCTGGTGGGGAGGGTTCCCAGCAGCGAGTGTGGGTGAGCACCGTCCCACTCCCTCCTCCCCAAAAGAGCATCGCCCATCCGGGAGCAGATTTGGGGAAGTAGATCCCCCCCCAGCTGCAATGGGGGGATGCCCGGCTCCCTCTGCCAGTGCATCCCATGGGATCCCAGCTCCGGCCCCGCTGGTGGTCCCATCCGGCGCTGGGCTGCTCTGCCCTTCCAGCCCTCAGCAAATTAAAGTGGGATTTTAGCAAAGCCCCTGCTAAAGCCTCTAAGCAGGTGCCTGCTCCTGTTAACGAAGAGCAAATCAGTGACATAAGACAGACGGGCGGGATAATCACGGCGAGTCTGGCTCCAGCGGGGACGCTGGTAGGTGAAGCTGGTCCTCGACCTGCGGCCGAGGATAGGGCTTTAGCGACGCTCCCGCTTCCCCGGGGTCAGCTCCTCCTCTTTCCCGGCAGCTCCTGGAGGTGCCAGGATGGATACCGGTGTCATCCGGGGGCAGCGCAGGGCAAAACGAGCCTTTCCCAGGGGCTCGGTCACCGGCAGCGGTGCCAGCCCGAAGCGGTGATCTGCTCCCTGGCTCTTCCCATCCCGCTGGATGAGGAACAGCCTCGTGAAATGCCCATGGGATGCTTGGCCTCTGCGGTGGGATGAAGGGCAGCTCGGCCGCTCTCAGTGCTGGGGGGGACAGCCCACCCTGATGCCGCCCACCGTGATGCTTTGGGGTGTTTCCAGCCACCTCTCCACGGGCTGCCCCGAAAACACAGGGGGTGAATAAATAAATACGGCCTGAAAATGAGACCAAAGCAACTGGTTGCTGTTATGCTTTGAGAAACCCACAATAATTTATTGTCCTTTAGACAATTATTCTCTCACCCCATGACCCCCCCACACCTGGGAAGGGGAATCGAGAAAAACAAGGAAACCTGAGGGTTGAAATAGAAACAGGTTTAATACATTAAGGCTAGGTAATTAATATTAATAACACCAAAGAACCAGTATTGATCCCGATACCAGTATAAAATACACCAGGACTGTCCCCAGCCCATTCCCCCGGCAGAAGCCGTGCACTCCCCCCAGGGACAGCCGATGTGGGACCCTGCGAGCGCCGCGGCTTCGGGAGGGAGGGAAGGGCTCAGGGCTCCGGCACCGGGGCAAGGAGTTCTCAGGATCCCAGCCATCGAGGGAGAGAGAGAAAGCTCCTCAGCAAACTTTCTAATTTCTATCGAATGTGACGTCCACGGTATGAAATAACCCCGTTGGCAGCTTGGGTCAAGTGCCCGGGTCTCGCTCCTCCTCGTCCCCACTCTCAAAAACACTGAGACCTTGAAACCCGCACCCCAGAGCTGGGGTGTCCCTGGCCTGTCCCCCCTTTTTCAGCAGCGGGGTGTTGCTGCTCTGATGGAGGATCAGGCCCCGGTGTCGCTCAGAGGCTGCAGAGCGAGGAAGGACCCCCCCGTGCTGCTGGCCCCCCTCTTTACCCCCCACCCTCTCTTCAGTCCGCAGTGCCCGCTCCCAACTTCGCCATGCCCGTGACGGTGCCGGTGACCAACCAGAACACGCTGCAGTTCAGCAACCCCGGCAGCTCGCTGGTGACCCAGTCCCTGGTGACCTCCTCGCTGACGGACCCCCGGCTCCTCTCGCCCCAGCAGCCAGCGCTGCAGAGAAACACCGTGTCCCCGGGGCTGCCGCAGAGGCCAGCGAGTGCAGGTGAGCGATGCCGGGACCCTTCGCACCCCCCCCTTCCTCATCCTCCCTGAGACAGCCTTGCTGGGTGTGCAGCACCGAGCACGGGACATAGAATCATAGAATCACAGAACGGTTTGGGTGGGAAGGGACCTTGAAGATCATCTCGTTCACCCCCTGCCCTGGGCAGGGACACCTCCCACCAGCCCAGGTTGCTCCAAGCCCCCTCCAACCTGGCCTTGAACCCCTCCAGGGATGGGGCAGCCACAGCTTCTCCGGGCAACCTGGGCCAGGGTCTCACCACCCTCACAGCAAAGAACTTCTGCCCAATATCTAACCTAAATCTCTCCTTTTTCAGCTTAAAACCCTTCCCCTTCGTCCCATCACTCCCCTCCCTCATCAAGTCCCCCCCCCCAGCTTTCCTGGAGCCCCTTTAGGGACTGGAAGGGTCTCCAAGGTCTCCCCGGAGCCTTCTTTTCTCCAGGCTGAACCCCCCCAACTCTCTCAGCCCCCCCTCCCAGCAGAGGGGCTCCAGCCCCCACCCAGGGGCAGGACCCTGCACTTGGCCTGGTTGAACCCCTTGAGGTTCACATGGACCCACTTCTCCAGCCTGTCCAGGTCCCTCTGGATGGCATTCTGTCCCTCAGGTGTGTCACCGCTCCACACAGCTTGGTGTTGTCCACAAGCTTGCGGAGAGTGCCCTCGATCCCACTGTCCGTGTCATTGATGAAGATATCAAACAGTGCTGGTCCCAGTAGGGACCCCTGAGGGACATCACTTGTCACTGATCTCCGTTGAGCCGTTGATGGCTACCCAGTGTGTGCTTCCATCCAACCAATTCCTCATCCACCCATCAAATCCGTCTCTCCAATTTAGAGATAAGGATGTTGTGGGGGACCAAAGGCCTTACAGAAGTCCAGATGGATGACATCCATAGCCCCTGATGTCCATCCATGTCCCTTGATGCAGTCGCTCCATCACAGAAGAGCCACTGGGTTGGTCAGGCAGGACCGTCCCTTGGTGAAGCCGTGCTGGCTGTCTCGAGTCACCTCCCTGTCCCCTGTGTGCCTTTGCAGAGCTTCTCTGGAGGTCGCGGACGCCGCGGCTGCCTCCATCCCCTGCCTGGGGACAGCACGTTGTCCCTGGGTCCTTGGGTGGCAGGAGCACCCTGGAAGGGTTGTTGCCCATGGATGTTGTTCCTGCCCTTCTGCCGGAGGTTGATGTCCCCAGTTTGGGACCAAGGCACGAACTGGGGATGCCAGAGGTTGATACCCCCAGTTCGCGCCTTGTTCCCAAACTGGGGGTGACCCCCCTGCCTTACCAAGGTTTTCATGAGAGCCGGATCCCTGCAGGGAGCTGTTTTTTTGAGGTTGGGCAGCGCACGGAGATGAGTCACCCGGCGCCGTTCCCAGGCTTGGGGGTGGCTGCCGGCGTCCCGCTCGCCGGTGGCACTCCGGTGACACGGGACTGCTGCCTAAAAAGGGCTTTTCTGAGTCGGGCTGCGCCGGTTGCAGTTGGTCGCCCGGCGATTACTCACGCGGATCTGCTGACAGATCGGAGGGAGCAGTCGTTTCCAGCGGGGACCGGCGGTGGGTGGCGGAGGGCAGATCAGGAGAGAGGAGATCGTCACCCATGTCCCCTGCAGCGGCAGCAGCTGCGGGGGGGGGGGACAGGGGGGACGGGGACACACAGCCACGACGACGTGTGACCGCAGCCCGTCTCTCCCGCAGTGCCATCATAAATAATAATAGCGTGCAGAAAGCCCCTGCCTGCTATTTCGGTTGTCGCAGATGGGCTGTAAAAATCGCACGGGCTGCAAATGGCAGAGCTGGTGACGGTGACATCTGGGCGGTGGGCACTCGGCGGCGGCCCCCCTGGGGCTGTGGGAGCTCGGGGGGGGGCTTCACAAAGGGGTGGCAGAAGAGCTGGGAGGTGCCTCCAGAAGGTTGGGTGCGAGTAGAAAGAGGTGCCTGGGCTGGGATGCGATAGGAGCCGGGGTTTGGGGGTGGAACCAGTCTCAGGGATGACTGGAAGCGCTGGGACAGCAGGATGGGACCCCCAGAGCTGGGGCAGAGGGGTCTTTCTGCTCTGGGACTGGTCCCAAAGAGCAGCATCTCACCCCGGGCTGGGTGGCAGAGCCTTCCTCGGGCATGGACAGCCACAGGTCCGGCTGCAGGGCTCCCCCCCCTGCCCTCTCGCAGGCCCCTCTGCCGAAAATAACCCCCCGAGGTTGGGTCGTGATGCGGAATGGCTGGAGATTTGCCGTCTCCAGCTCGCTCGCCCTGTGTTTGAAGGGGGATAATTTCGCGGTTGCGAGCACGGAGGTGTTCCAAGTCCGGCCATCTGCGTCTCATTCACTCCCTGCCTGGGACACGGAAGAAATCCTGTTTATAGGAGCCAGGCCCTTGCATGTTAGAAGAGCTTTTTTTTTTTAAAAAATTTCTTTTTCCCCTTAAATTTTATTTTTTTTTTTTTTTTTGGCAATGCACTCGAGCTGAGAGCAGAGCTCTGCCGTGCTGTTTCCAAAGCAAATGTGCAGCAGGGTGTTGGGTCGGTATCTCGGCTCTGGCCGATGCCATCGGCTCGTGACAAGGGCAGATGAGGGGTTTTATGGGGAAAGCAGGGGGGAGCCCACTTTGGCAGCGTGGGTGCTGGGATCTGGGGTGCAAGTGGGGTCCCACAGCAGGGCACAGCCCCCAAATCCTGCTGGGATCCCTCCTCCGGCCCTTCGCATCCCCATCCCATGAAGGGAGGATGCTGCAGTGGGGAGGATGCTGCGGGGGCTGCCACGTTTTGGGGGTCACCTTGCCCTTTTTCAAGCTGGAAACTATTTTTGGGGACCACCGCCATCCCCGATCCCGCTCCCACGTGGGGAAACAAACACATTTCCCCGCACCTCAGCCTTCCTCCTGCTTTCGGGGCTCGCTGCAAGCCCAGAGCCAGGAGCTGGGGGCTGGAAAAAAGGCTTTCTGTCTCAGGTTTCCCCATCTGGGGTGCGAAGGGCTTGGGCGGTGGTTGGAGGTGGGGTTTGGGCTCGGAGGCTCCTCGTTCCCCTGCCCAGGGCTCCGGGATGACTGCGGTCGCGGCTCCGGAGCCTCCGTGCCGGCTGTTGGCCCCAAATCATCGCCCTCGGCGTGGCCAGGCAGCCCCGGGCCGTGAATAGGTGGCTTTCAGAAATAACTCAATAACAAGGCAGGGGAAAAAAAGAAAATCTTTTTGCAGGCGAGGCAAAACCTTCAGTTTATTGGGGATAAAAAAGCCTCCGGTATGGTTTTTCCCGGCACGACGGGGAGCGGCAGCGCGTTCCAAGCGCTGGGACCGTGGGAGGCCGAATTGTAGCGGCGTCCTGGCAGCGCGCGGGGCTGGTTTCCATTCGGTGGGAACGTTACAGGGCAGATAGTGTTTCCCCTCTTGGTGCTGGGGGCTCTCTGCCCCGGCAGCACCCTCCCCGTGTGCCCCCCAAAAAGGGGCTGGGAATAAAATAGCCGCAGTGTTTTCCAAGCCGCCTCCTTTGGAGCGGGCTCCTGGGCCGCCTGGCTCCCACCCAAAGGAAACGGATCTGCCTGGATAATGTTTCCCAACCTGATCACCAGGAATGCTGCTCGTTTTGCCCAGGATTTTTTCCCCGGGAAGGCAACGCCACTCATTTTCCTTCACTTTCCTCCCTCACGCTCTCCCCCCCCATCTTCCTCCCCTCCGAAGGGAGGGATGCTCACCCCGATTCCGAGCGGATGAGTGACCCCGTGTTTCCCATTGCTTTGCAGGGGCGATGCTCGGGGGAGACCTCAACAACACGAACGGCGCCTGCCCCAGCCCCGTGGGTAAGTGATGCCCCACGTGGTGTGGGCACCGGGACCCCCACCTTCGGCCCCGTTTGCTACTCCTTGCCTCAGTTTCCCCTTTTCCAGTAGGATTGTGCTTTGCCGTTCAGTGCCGTCAGTTGACGGGGAAGCTCTAGGGAAGATCTGGCTGTTGTTGGCAGCGGGAGGGCTGGAGCGTGGAGCCTTTACTGGGGGCTGCTGGTTTCAGTGGAGACCCCAGAGAGTGAGGCAGGCGGGGGGTGTGTGTGTGTGTGTGTGTGTCCTGGGGGCCAGCATCTCCCCGGGGGCTTTGGGAGAGCTGCAAATCAAGGGGATGACTGAGATGGCCACGGTTTGGATGGTTCTGGGTTTAATTCCCGGCGGCACAACCAGTTCCTGGCCCCGACCTCGGGCGAGTGGCTTCACACCTGATCCCTCCTCGCGCTCGGGCCCTATAAAGGGACTTCACTGCGAGGAAAAAAGCTCATTAAGGTCCCTTTCCGCTGCGAGAGCCTCGGCGCTAACGAGGCTCAGACCTTGTGGCTTAGCTCCCTGGCTATAAAACGGGCTAATAATCCCTCCTTCCCCGCCGTCGGCCTCCGCCGGCTGCAGGGCGAGGGTTTGGGGGCCGCTGCTTGCGTAGGTACAACCCCAAAACCAGCCCTGGCCGCCGGGTCCCGCTGGGATGCAGCTGCCGCTACCGGCCCCGCTGCGGCGGGCTGTGGTCCAGGGGGGAGCGGGAGGGATGCCATCCCCCCCCTCCCCGGGCCGGGCGGAGCGGGGAAGGCAGCCCTGCAGCAGGAGCCTGGCTCGTCACCCCCCCCCTCGGGGAGTTTTTGCAGTGGGGCTCCAGCCGACGGCACGGAGGATGAGAGGGGGTGGAATTCGGCGTTGCCCCAATTAAAACCAAATTGGAGCCTGGGTCCCACCAGTTGTGCAGATGGGGCTGGTCCAGCTGCGGTTTGGCATCACCGCGGCCCCCCGTCCCCTGTACCGCGGCCGCCCCCTGTGCCGGGGGACGTGTCTCCCCGGCTGTGCCTCCAGGGCAGCTTGGGGGGCTGGCATCTCCCCGGGACCCCCAACTCGGAGCTTCGCTGCTCCTTGGAAGGCAGAGGGAAGGGGCCACCGTGCCCCAACCACCTTCGCAGCCCCTTTTTCCCCCCCCGAGGCCGCCCCCACGTCAGCTGTCGGGAGCAGCCGCGGCGGCGAGGAGCTTGGCAGGGCCCGTGAATGTCAGCATTGACGTCACCGGAGCATTCCCCGCGTTCCTGCCGCCGCTCCAGGAAACGGGCACGAGGAGCAGGGACAGCCCGGCCGTGGCCAGCCCCGGACCCCTGCCATCCCCGGACCCCCGCTGTCCCCAGGGCTCCCCGCGCCGGCTGTGGGAAGGGAGCGTGGCTCTGTGGGTTTTGGATACCTGGGACCTCTCTTGCTCCTCCTTCTCCTCCTCCTCCTCCTCCTCCTTCTCCTCCTCCTCCTCCCTTGCAATCTGCAGCACCAAGCGATCACCTGCTGCCTCTGAGTCATCATCAGCCACCGGCTGCCTCTGGCCGCATCCTGCAGAGATGCGGGATCCATCCCTGCATCCTGCCTGCATCCTGCATCCCTGTGCCCTGCCTGCATTCCTGCATCCTGCATCCCCACATCCTGCCTGCATCCCTGCATCCCCACATCCTGCATCCCCACATCCTGCATCCCCACGTCCTGCCTGCACCCCTGCATCCCCACATCCTGCATCCTGCATCCCCACATCCTGCATCCCTGCATCCTGCATCCCTGTGCCTGCATCCTGCCTGCATCCTGCATCCCTGTGCCCTGCCTGCATTCCTGCATCCTGCATCCCTGCATCTTGCCTGCATCCCTGCATCCTGCATCCCCACGTCCTGCCTGCATCCCCACATCCTGCATCCCTGCATCCTGCATCCCCGCATCCTGCCTGCATCCCCGCATCCTGCCTGCATCCCTGCATCCTGCCTGCATCCCTGCATCCTGTATCCCTGCATCCTGCATGCCCACATCCTTCCTGCATCCCTGCATCCTGCCTGCATCCCTGCATCCTCACATCCTGCATCCCTGCATCCTGCCTGTGTCCCCGCCATGGCATGGACCATCCTTGGTCCCTCTGGGGGTGGGAAGCACCTTTCCCACCCTGCCTGCCCCACTGAGGGATGCTGTGCCCTGCCTGTTCCCAACTTTGCGAGGGCACATGGCACTGCCAGGCTCAAATTCCCACCGGGATTGTGTGGAGACAGCCCAAGCGCCCCGCTTTTGGACCCCTTTTTGGGGGGTGAGGCTTATCCCAAAATCCTAGTGAAATCTAGGCCTGGAGAGAGCCCTTCCCTCTCTACCTCATGGGGTTTCCCACATCCAGGTGACGGGACCCTCCGATGGCAGCGCCCAAGGTCCCCTGCCAGGGGAGCCCCTTTGGGGGTGAGTGGTGGCACCAATACCCAACCCTGGTCCCCTCCAGTGCCAGGGCCACCCCGACCCGCACCCCAACGTGGCCGTACCTCAAAGTGGCTGTTGCCATGAGAGCCACGACTACATCCATGTGGGTGCCACCTCGGGAAAGAGGGTGTCAAGAGGTTTGACATTCCTGTTGGCTTTGCCTCTGGTGACACCGCAGGCAGCGAAGGTCACCCGGGGAATTTTATGCACCTTCATTGTTAATTAATATAAAAAGCAGTGGCCACACGAGTAGTTCTTGCTACGTGGAGGTACCCGGGACCTGATGCACGGGGCACATGCCTGATGCAGGGCTGCCCACGGTGATTCGGGACTGGGAGGACACCTGGGGACAGGAAAGCCAGTCCCCTCCCTCGGGCAGGGACACGGATACAGGAGCAGCAGAACGGGGCTACCAGCCTGCAGCAGCCCGGCCACCCACGACCTGGTCGGGGATCTCCTGGCATCGGTGGGGTCAGACCCACGGCTCTGGGGGTGCGTGGCCGTCCCCCGTGCCCAGTTTGTCCCATCACCGACGTGTCCGGCGCGGGGGCAGCTCTGGGAGAGGCAGGGGCTGGTGCTGGGTCCCCGATGAGCACGCGCCACGGCTGCGGCGTCGCTGCCACCAGCCGCCTGCTGAAATGCAGATGTAGCGCGATGGTAGATGTGATTAATAATGCAATCAGCGACCTATTTTTCCCGGCCTAACGTGCAATGAATATGAGGGCTGAATCCTGGTGATTGCTAAACGCCTTTCTATCTTTGGGGCCTATTCATAAAAAAAAAAAAAAAAACACCAAAAAAAAACCCCCTCATCAGAACAGTAATCTGATCCAATTTATTCCTTTCCTGATGTTCATCAAATCTTTTCCTTTTTAAATTTTTTTCTTCCTTTCCTTTCTTCTATTTTTTCTCTGCCCCCTCCCGCCCCCCGGCCCCGGCTCCTCTTTGCACATAAAATCCTTAAGTGGGGCAGGAGGAGGAGGAGGAGGAGGAGGAGGGAACCTCAGATCTTCAAAGGGGCAGGGGGATCAGTGAACCGAGTCCTCGCTCTGCCGCAGCCCCTTTTCGCTGCCCCGGTGCCATAAAGAGACCTTAAAAGTGAACGTAACAGTAATGATCCCCCCTCGGTAGGGCCCCGGCTGCAAATCGAGCCTGTAATATTTATTGGTTGTTATTGCAGTAACGATGGGGGGTTCCTGCAGGTTGCAGATGCCCCGGGCACCAGCTGTCTGCCCTGCCTGTGCCCTGCTTCTGCCCTGCCTGTGCCCTGCCTATACCCTGCCTATACCCTGCCTGTACCCTACCTGTACCCTGCCTGTACCCTACCTGTACCCTGCCTGTGCCCTGCCTGTACCCTGCCTATACCCTGCTTCTGCCCTGCCTGTACCCTGCCTGTGCCCTGCTTCTGCCCTGCCTGTACCCTGCCTATACCCTGCCTGTACCCTGCCTGTGCCCTGCCTATACCCTGCCTGTACCCTGCTTCTGCCCTGCCTGTACCCTGCCTGTGCCCTGCTTCTGCCCTGCCTGTACCCTGCCTATACCCTGCCTATACCCTGCCTGTACCCTGCCTGTACCCTGCCTATACCCTGCCTGTACCCTGCTTCTGCCCTGCCTGTACCCTGCCTGTACCCTGCCTCTGCCCTGCCTGTACCCTGCCTGTGCCCTGCTTCTGCCCTGCCTGTACCCTGTCTATACCCTGCCTGTGCCCTGCTTCTGCCCTGCCTATACCCTGCCTATACCCTGCCTGTACCCTACCCGTACCCTGCTTCTGCCCTGCCTATACCCTGCCTGTACCCTGCCTATACCCTGCCTATACCCTGCCTGTACCCTACCCGTACCCTGCCTGCCCCGGGGCAGCTTTACCGGTCTCGGTGGGGAGGATGGACCTGCTGCAGCATCCCCAGGGGTTGCTGAGCTCACTCAGGGCTGCAGCGTGCCAGCAGGAGCCTGCCCTGGGGCTGCGGGTGCCCCTGCCTGGTGTGGGTCTGGGGGAGCCAGAGGGGTGCGGGGCTGCTCGCCCAGGGAGGAGCACCCGGGGAGCGCTGGTGCGGCACCGCTTGCCGTGCAGGTGTTCACCATCGCTGTGCATCCAGCACCACCATGCAATCACCGCTGCTGTGCGTTCACTCTTGCCATGCATTCACTGCCACCATGCATTCTCCACCACCATGCATTCACCATCGCCATGCGTTCACCATCGCCATGCGTTCACCACTGCTCTGAGTTCACTATTACCATGCATTCACCACCATGCGTTCACCACTGCTCTGAGTTCACTATTACCATGCATTCACCACCACCATGCATTCACCGCTGCCGTGCTTTCACTGTCACCATGCATTCACCATCGCTGTGCGTTCACTGCTGCTGTGCATTCTCTGTTGCCGTGCGTTCACCATCGCTGTGCGTTCACTGCTGCTGTGCATTCTCTGTTGCCGTGCGTTCACCATCACCGTGCATTCACCATCGCCGTGCATTCACCATCCCTGTGCGTTCACCATCACCGTGCATTCACCACCAACATGCATTCACCATCGCCGTGCATTCACCATTGCCGTGCATTCACCATCACCGTGCATTCACCACCAACATGTATTCACCATTGCCGTGCATTCACCATCGCCGTGCATTCACCATCCCTGTGCGTTCACCATCACCGTGCGTTCACCATCACTGTGCATCCAGCGCTGCCGTGCATTCACCTTCCTCTCTTGCGCCCTGTTTTCCGGCAGGAAACGGCTACGTGAGCGCCAGAGCCTCTCCGGGGCTCCTGCCCGTCTCCAACGGCAGCAGCTTGGGCAAGATCATCCCGGCCAAGTCCCCGCCACCGCCGCCACCGTCGCACGGTGCCCAGCTGGCCACCAACAGCCGCAAGCCGGACCTACGTGTCATCACCTCGCAGAGCGGGAAGGGGCTCATGCACCATTTGGTGAGTCCCCGGCCGAGGTCTGCGCGGACACGGGGGTGGTGACGTGGGAACTCGTCCCCCCGCTCGCAGCAGGGGGGGGGACCTTGCGCCGGAGCGGGCACGGTGCGGGCACGGTGCCGGAGCGGTGGGAGCCGGCCGGGACAGTGATGATGGGGGGGAACCCCAGGAGGAAGGCTCGGTTTCCCCTTTGCACCGCACCGGATGCAAACGGCCCGGCGCGGGGCTTTGCACCAGTATAACCCAGTAGGTGCCCGGCGGTGGGCGAGCGCGGCGGCGGTTGGCGGGGGCGGTAGAGTTAACGCTGCCTCTCGGTTCTCTCCCTCTTCCCCGGCGGGCAGACGGAGGACCACTTGGCTCTGGTGAGTGCCCTCCCGAGCGCGGCGCGGCGGGGTGGGACGTGGGACGCTTGTCACCTGGGTCCCCGCAGCCTGCCCCTCGGCCAAGGCGTGGGGGGACCCCTCGGGGGTGGCCCCTTTGCCCTCCCTTGGGAAGACGATGTCACCTCCCGTCCTGCCACCGAAAGTCAATCCCGAGGAAAACAAGATTTTTAGGAAAATCAAGTTCCCTACGGGAAAGGAGCTGACACGAGCTGTAAAGTGCCTGTTCCTCCACCGAGGCCACAAAAGCCGTGCTGGTTTCGCCGGGGGAGGCGACACCGGGTCCCCCTGGGGACCGGGGGTTGTGCGGAGCCAGCTTGGGCACCGCCACCACCCCTGGGCTGGTGGCTTCGCCGGAGCCACCGCCGTTTCCAGCGCGGGGAGGCCTGGCCCCCTGCCACCGCATGAGAGAGAGGGAGTAAATCAGGCTCTTCCCATATTAAGGATATTATTTAAAGCCGGTGTAAATCCACTGGCTGCCCCAGCGCGCTCCCTCGCCCTCCTTTGTGCGCGGGGGGCACTTTTCCGTGTTATTTTTATGGCTTTTTGCCTTTTTTTATTTTTTTTTTTTTTCTCTTCCCCCCCCGTCCCCCCCCCTGCCAGCAAAGTGAACGCCACCTTGTTTGTGGCAATGATTCACCCTGTCCCCTTGCTATTCTGGTGCGGGGCAGATGGGCCACGGGTCGGCGCCGCGAGGGAAGGGCGAGAGCCAGGGAAAAGCTCTCCAAAAAAAAAACCACACCAAACCCCAGGACTAAGCCAATACCTCTCGCATCCCGCCGGGAGACACTTTTGGCCAGGGGGAAAAGATCGGCCGGGGCTTCGGCGGGAGTGACTTCTGCTTCCCTCCCTGCCCCGAACCCCTTCCCGCTTCACGGCCCCCTCCCAGCAGCTCCGTGCCTCAGTTTCCCTGGCTGCGGGGTGAAAAGAGTCGCCACCCGCCTCTCCATCTGCTCCTCGGCGTTCCCGCTGCCGCAGGGCATTCCCTGCCTCCGAGCCGGAGGAGCAGCTCGCTTTAGGCAAAAAAAATAAGCAGCCGGGGTTAGCTCAGCCCAACAATTAAACTGGTTAATGCCAACCCGGCTGATTTTTGCCTGAAGTGAGGAACAGCCCTCGCCCCGAGCCGAGGTGGAAGGTGACAGGATGGAGAGGGGAGGGTTGGGACAGGGATGAAAAACAGCCGGAAAGGGATGCGGGGAGGAGGACGAGGAGCGCGGCATCTGCGGGTTCCCCCCCCTCCCAGCTCCCCTAACCTTCTCCCCGCATTCGCTCCCTCCGTATTTCTCAACCTACACACCAGCTCCTCGGCGAGAAATGGTGAAATGGCAGCTCCCACCCTCTCCAAAAACACCCGGGCGGCGGCGTGAGTCAGCTCAGCCCTGTCCCGCTGCCCCTGCCCGCCCCCCCGGCCCCCGCTCCAGGCTCCCAGCTGCTCTTTTAGCTGCTCCAGGGAGGCGCCCCCCCCATTTTTCTCCAACCCCCCCCCCCCGCCCAAGTCCGAAGGGCAGAGCAGGAGCTGGTCACCGAGGTTCTGGTGACAAGCGAGCTCACCGGGAGCATGCCTGCATGGGTTTGTGGGGGAGCCGGCATGGCAGTTTGCAAGCTGGGGGGGGTTTTTTGCAGGGTGCATGGGTCTGGGGGGGGAGGGGGGGTCGGCTTGTGCACCTCAGCACCTCCTGCCTGCATGAATCGGGGTGAAAACTGGGGTGCAGCCAGGGCTGACGTCCCCCACACTCACCACGGGATGTAACGGGGGGGGGCTGACTGCCCCCTTCCCAGGGCTGATACACCCCAACTCCAGCGGCATCCCACCCCCCGGCCGGATTCATCCCGGGAAAACCACACAGCCCCGGTGCAGGGCTACCGGAGGGGCCGGGGCTACGGGTCGCATCCTGCTGGTCTGGCTCGGGGTGCAGAGGAGAGGGAGGGGGCTCAATCCTGCCCACCCCGGAGGCATTTCTCTGCCCTGTCCTTAGCGGTGGGCACGGCCGAGGGGCGCTTTGCCAGCGGGATGCGTGCCAGGAAAACCTGCTCCTACGGCTCCGGGGCTTTAGCAATTAAAAGCCCCGGTAATCGCCTTCCCTGGGTGGCGGGGAGGGACCCGCAGGGCTGGGTGGCACATGCGGGCGCAGGGTGCTGCAAATCCAGCCCGCCGGGGTGCTGTCACCCTCTGGAAGTGGCGAGGGCAGGGGGGGGTTTAGCCTCTAGGAGGGTCCTGCCTGGCCTTGAACCATCGCGGGGTCCCCTGCCCGGCCCCGAAAGGCCCCGGGAGCCCTCGGAAGGCTCCGTCCGTGTCCCCGGGGACGCAGCCAGCCTCGTGCCAGGCGTGATTTAAGCTGGGCACTGCCCCAGTCTTCACAGGGTGACGTGTGCCGGGGCGCTTCGGATTAGAGTCAAGCCTCTTGAGTCTGATTTAAATCAGATCAGCAGAGACAGCCCAGATTATCTGCCTTGTAAACAGGGCTGAATCTGACCCGTCGATCCACTCACGGGGGGAGGCTGGCGTGTGCCGGGCCAAGGGCAGGATTTTTCCACGGTGGGAACCTGGGCTAATGCCTGAGTCACCCAAACCTCAGGAGGGCACCGAGCCGGGAGGTTGCTGAGCACCGGATTTTGGGTTTAAGGATGCCAGCCAAAGGACCTTGAAAATCCCAAGGGCGATGCTCTGCATTTTCGGCTCGCCTTGGAGGGGGGGGGGATGTGTCACCTGGCCGGTCCTGGCTTGGTTTGGTGACTTTCTCCCTCCACGAACAACATGTCAAACCTCACGGGCATCCTCTGGATAATAAATAATGACTCTTTTTTTTTTTTTTCCCATCTGATTTTTTTTTTTTTACAATCAGAATTTTACAAGAGCGAGGCATCCCAGTTATCCCCCTCCGTGCATGCGGGGATGTTGCTGGTCCTTGCGGGTGAAGCCCAGCCCTGGTGACCCAAGGCCAAAGCCAAGTGACCTGCAAATGAATGTCACGAGGGTCCTCCATGCCTGGAACTGGTGTGGCTTGCACTTTGCTTTGTTGCAGTTGAGGAATGGCCAGAGGATCCATCCTGCTTAGTCTCATGGGCTCCCTGATCAGCCATAACCGCTTCAAAGGCTGGTGCACGGCTGGGGGGGGTGCACACTGAGGTTTGGGGGGGGGGGGCAAAACCCAGGAGGACGGCAGAGTAGAAGGCATCTGGGTTTTAACGCCCTCTCCCTTTGCTTCCCCAGCAGAACACGCAGCGGTTAGGGGTCTCCCAAGCAACTCACTCTTTGACCACCCCGGTTGTTTCTGTGGCTACTCCCAGTTTGCTGACGCAGGGGCTGCCTTTCTCCGCCATGCCCACGGCCTACAACACAGGTAAGAGCGCCCGTCCCCGGCCACAGCTCCCCGGGGATGGTTTAATACGAGAGGGACCTCGACCGGGCCAAGGGCAAGGTCCTGCCCCTGGGTCAGGGCAACCCCAAGCCCAAATCCAGGCTGGGGATGGAGGGATGGGGAGCAGCCCTGAGGGGAAGGACTTGGGGGGCGCTGGGGGGTGAGAAGCTCAACAGGAGCCGGCAACGTGCGCTGGCAGCCCAGCAAGCCCCCCACCCCCCCTGGGCTGCATCCCCGGGGCGAGGGGGGGGTTCTGCCCCTCTGCTCCGCTCTGGGGAGACACCCCCCCCACCCAGTGCTGCCTCCAGCTCTGGGGCCACCAACATCAGAAGGACACGGAGCTGTTGGAGCGGGGCCAGAGGAGGCCCCGGAGATGCTGGGAGGGCTGGAGCCCCTCTGCTGGGAGGGGGCGCTGAGAGAGTTGGGGGGGTCCAGCCTGGAGAAGAGAAGGCTCCGGGGAGACCTTGGAGCCCCTTCCAGTCCCTAAAGGGGGGGGCTCCAGGAAAGCTGGGGGGGGACTCTTGATGAGGGAGGGGAGCGATGGGACGAGGGGGAAGGGTTTTAAGCTGAAAAAGGAGAGATTTAGGTTAGATATTGGGCAGAAGTTCTTTGCTGTGAGGGTGGTGAGAGCCTGGCCCAGGTTGCCCAGAGAAGCTGTGGCTGCCCCATCCCTGGAGGGGTTCAAGGCCAGGTTGGAGGGGGCTTGGAGCAACCTGGGCTGGTGGGAGGTGTCCCTGCCCAGGGCAGGGGGGCTGGAATGAGATGATCTTCAAGGTCCCTTCCACCCCAAACCGTTCTATGATTCTATGCAACGTGCACGTGCCTGGCTCTCCCTGAGCAGCTCCTGCATCGCTCGTGGAATTCGTTTCCACAAGACGTGGTCGAGTCCAAGAGTTTTGTACGGGATTAAAATCAAAGGGAAGCTCCTATAAACAAGGAGAACTCACTCTCACACCCAGAAGGGCTGTGAGGGCCTGATTCTGCCATGCTCTAGCCCATCGCATGGTGCTGGCAGCGCGAAGGTGCTTTTAAGTGGCTGTTAATTGCAGCTACACCCATCTCCAGGTTCTTGAGAGCTCTGGGTGATGTTGTAACAGGGGCTTGATGAAAATTGAGCGTCGGGCCCCCAGAATTCGAGGAAGAATGCGAACCAGCCTGCTGGCAGACACATCCCATTCGGGCTGGTGGGGTTCGACCCACCCCAGGCGACTTGCCCGAGCGAAGGGGTTGTTCATCCGCGACCTGTCAAACCTCCGCGGAGGCTTTAAGGGACTTGCTGGTTTCCTGCGTAACTCACTTTGGCGTTTGCTCAGAGGAAAGTTTGCAAAAAAAATGTCAAAAGCTGCTTGTCCGGAAGGACCCAGAATAGGCGTGTTGGGAACTCCCTCCCCTAATTAGTAGGTGTCGCCCAGAAGATGCTTGTTTGTGCGTGACGAGGAGGCTCCTCTCCCTACGTGGCGACCATCGGCCGTGCGGTCCACCGGCCGGTCTGTGCGCAGCCCAAAGTCCCCAAAATAGGTTTTTAATTGAGCCCTGCGCGGCTACCGCTGAGGGCGGGGAGGGGGGGCAGGGCTGAATTTCGGCTTTGGGTGTTTATTTTTCTCTCTCGCGGGTGACCACAGGCCCAGGAGCGTCCCCGCTCGGGCGCCTTCGGTGGCTGGGGCCGGGGCGTTTGCGAGAGACGCTGCCGGGGTCATCGCGGCGGAGATGGCTGTAGGGTGCAGATGCGAAGCCCCAGCCTGGCCGCTTCTTTTCTCCCGGGCCGAGTTAGGAATTGGGTGGGAATTGGCTCGGTTTCGGGTCCCCGAGGTTGCCTCGAGCGTCCCGCCGCCCAGGGTTGGGTGCCCTTTCCCGCGCCTGCTCCGCAGCCTGATTAAATCCCGAACCCCGAGCTTTTGCCGCTCCGAGGGATGGGATGGCTCCGGTTCAAGCTCTTGGCGTTGGCCGCGGAGGTGGATGTCGTAACCAGGGGGTGTCAGGAGCTCCTAAACCGGAATGGCTGGTGCTGGGGGTTAAAAAAAAAACCAAAAAAAAAAACCAAAAAAAAAAAAACCAAACCAAAAAACTGCGTAGAGCAAAGAAGCCCGGTCCGGGGACTCTCCGTAGGGTGTTGCCTCCCAGCAGCCCGGCGGCTCTGGCAGCGGTTCAGCGCCTTCGCAGCCACCTCTTTGTGTTCTGCTGCTGCTGCTGCTGCAGGCGAGTTTGGCCCCGCTGGGGTGGGGAAGGCTGAAACCACAAGACACCCGAAAATGAGAAAAGGGGGGGTTGGGGAGGGAAGGGAGGAGGCACGGGGAGGGAGGGAGGGAGGGAGGGAGGGCGAGTGTTTCGAGAAAGGCTCGGGGTCTGTGGGTGGATGTGTCAGATGCAAACGCGGCGCTGGGGAAACAGCTGAGCAAGGGTTTGACCCCCTCCTGGAAGACCCGCTGCTTTCACCCCCCCTGTGCTGTGTCCCCGCGGGATTTGTGTAGTTTCCCCCCTGTTTTTTGGGATGCTGGGCTGGGTTTTCATACAGGAAAGCTGGGGGGGACTCTTGATGAGGGAGGGGAGCGATGGGACGAGGGGGAAGGGTTTTAAGCTGAAAAAGGAGAGATTTAGGTTAGATATTGGGAAGAAGTTCTTTATTTTGAGGGTGGTGAGAGCCTGGCCCAGGTTGCCCAGAGAAGCTGTGGCTGCCCCATCCCTGGAGGGGTTCAAGGCCAGGTTGGAGGGGGCTTGGAGGAGCCTGGTCTGGTGGGAGGTGTCCCTGCCCAGGGCAGGGGGTGAATGAGATGATCTTCAAGGTCCCTTCACACCCAAACCATTCCATGGTTCTATGGTTCTATTTTTGGGATGCTCCCGGAGTCTTGGATGGGGAGAGCATCTCCCTCTCCTCCACATCCAAGAGGGAAGGAGGGGCGTAGAGGGGGTTACCAGGGCGTGGGGGGGGTACCAGGGCATGGCGGGGGGGTACAGTGGCATGTGTTGGGTACCGGGTCGGGGGAGGGTATCGGGCCATGGAGGGGGTACGGGGCGGGGGGAGCGGGAGCGGCGGCCGCTGCGCGACCCCGGTGACGGGCGAAGAGCGCCCCCTGGTGGCGCGTGGGGACGGGACACTCCGAGGGCGGGGGGGGCGGATCACTCAGGGTGGGGATGGAGGTGATGGAGAACGCAGGGGTGGGAGTGATGGACCACTCAGGGTGGGGATGAAGGGGATGGACCACGCTGGGGTGGGGGTGATGGACCGTTCAGGGTGGGGATGAAGGGGATGGACCACGCAGGGGTGGGGGTGATGGACCGTTCAGGATGGGGATGGAGGGGATGGACCATACATTGGATGATGGACCACACCGGGATGGGGGTGATGGACCATACAGTGGTGGGTTTCAGCAGCTACCAGGGGTTTCCTAACCCCAAGAGTCAGAGGAAGCATGTGTCTATGAGCTTTTTGGGGTGGGGACAGTGGTCATCAGTGGGTGTTGGATGGTGTGGAGGTGGGGGCTTGTGCCTTGAAGCTAGAAAAAAAATGGATCTAAGAGAGAAATCTGTGGTGAGTCACTGGCCCAGGTTGCCCAGAGAGGAGGGAGATGCCCCATCCCTGGGAACATTCCAGGCCAGGTTGGATGGGACTCTGAGCAACCTGATCAAGTTGGAGATCCATGATAGGGGGGGGCTGGACTAGATGACCTTCAGAGGTCCTTTCCAACC
>NC_133602.1:1777627-1785127 GCF_964106895.1 Numenius arquata | reverse complement strand
ACTGATTTTCCTAAAAAATGGTTTAACCGAGCAGTTTTTCCTTAAAAAGTGGTTTAACTAAGTCAGTTTTTCCTTAAAAAGTGGTTTAACTAAGCCAGTTTTCCTTAAAAAAATGGTTTAACTAAGCCAGTTTTTCCTTAAAAAATGGTTTAACAAAGCCAGTTTCCCTAAAAAAAGTGGTTTAACTAAGCCAGTTTTCCTTAAAAAGTGGTTTAACTAAGCCAGTTTCCCTTAAAAAATGGTTTAACAAAGCCAGTTTTCCTGAAAAAATGGTTTAACTAAGCCAGTTTTCCCTTAAAATGTGGTTTAACTAAGCCAGTTTCCCTTAAAAAATGGTTTAACAAAGCCAGTTTTCCCTTAAAATGTGGTTTAACTAAGCCAGTTTCCCTTAAAAAATGGTTTAACAAAGCCAGTTTTCCTTAAAAAATGGTTTAACTAAGCCAGTTTCCCTAAAAAAAGTGGTTTAACTAAGCCAGTTTCCCTTAAAAAAAAAAACGGGGGCGGCGCTGGGATATTAAATCAATATTCAACGTGATGCCGACGCATCGGCAGCTTGTGCTGCCCCCATCCCGTAAAGGTGTGTCGGGGGGAACAATAATCAGATTTTTAAGGCTTAATCCTGTCTGCATGAGGTCGAAGGAGGCAGCATCCCTCCGTCAGGTGAGGGAACTCCCCTGTTTTCTCGCTGTTCCGTGTTAAAGCCGCAGTTTTCCTTGCCCGAATGCCGAGGGGAAGGTCCCGTGTTGGGAGAGGAAGGATGAATTATTGCTGCTTTTAAAGAAAAAAAAAGGAAACGAAACGAAAAACCTGCGGGTTTTACCAAACGAAATTTCGAACGGCATTTTTCAGGATGCATCCCCATCCCGCCCGGAGCCAAAGCTTTAAATTAGGGGGGGGAAAAAAAAAAAAAAAAAAAAGAAAAAAAATTGGAATAGGTGATTTTTATTGGAAGGATGCAACAAATAATCATCCTTTGGGGTTTTGCCCGAAGGTTTTGAAAAAGGGGAGGGTGAGCTGTGAGGGGAAAAAAAAAAAATCCACCGAAGTCTCCGTGGAGTGTTTTAGTGGAAGGAAAAAGGGAAAACCAAGGATTTTCCTTGTGTTGCCGGTTGCTCCGGGGATTTTCCCGGGGACCTGACCCCCAAAGTGCAGCCGCCAGCTCAGGTCCTGAGGGTTTTGGGGTAGAAAGGACCGTTCCTGGCTGGTGTGGCTTTTAGGGATGGGTTTTCCCCCTGCAGGCGCTCTTCTCCGGGACTCCGGTCCCCTGTTCCCGTCGTCCCCGCTGCCGCCTTGTCACCCTCGTCCCACACGGGGGGACAGTCCCGGCCCCGCTCACCCCTGGGGTCACAAAACAGCACAAAACCTGCCCGGATGCCCAGAGAGAGGAGCAAAAAGTCACGGTATTTCTATTTCTAGCCCTCCCGGAGCCCCTCGCCAAGCATCCCGTGTCCCGCTGAAATGAGGCAAATTGCATAAAAAGTTACCCAAACTTAGGTTTTTTTTTATAAACTTCTCCCAACCAGGTGTTTTTGGCCAAAGTTTTCTCATTGGAAAAAACTTTTCCCAAAGTTTGCCCATTGGAAATCCTCAACAAATTGATGATTGTTATGAAACGAGCCGGGGCAGCTTAAGGGGAGCGGTTGGAGGAGGAGGGGAGATCCTCCAAAAATTGGCTGAAAATTAACAACTTTGAGAAACGGTGGCGGAAGAGGGAAGACGCGGCCGCATCCTGCTGGAAAGAGGGTTGTGGTTGACTTTCCCGGCGCGTCCCCCCCTCCGAGCTGGCATCTATCCTGGCTTTTCCTCCTCTCCCTGGCGAGGAAACGGGTGCGGAGACCCTCGGGCAGAGGGAGCCGGGTGGGCGATGCTCAGCCCGAAAACCTGCCCCGAAAATCCCTGCGGGAAGGATGCCCCGCAGATGGGAATAAAATTTCCTCCGGGGAAATCTTCGAAATACCAAATTATTTTTTTTTTTTGGCCAAATTATGATTTGACTGGATTTTTTAGCGATAAATTTGTAATTCCCCCTCCTGTTCCCATGCTCCCCAGGGCCTCCGGCGGGCGATGGGAGCCCCGGCGGCGCCGGGGAGGGCTCCTGGCAGGTTTTGTGTGGTTAAACCCCCCCCCCCCTTCACCCCCAAAATCTCTCCCCTTCCCCGAGCCGTTGCCAGAGGGTCCCGTCGGCTGCTGGGGAGATGCCGGGATCTCGCCTCCCAAATTCCGGCGCGGCATCAGCGGCAGAAGCGTCTCATCCTCCCTCCGCCTCCGTTTGTCCAGCCGGGAAGCGGGAGAGACGCTGCGGACACCGTGATCCTCCTCATCCTCGCTGAACAACCCCCCCCCCCCGGCCTTCTACAAACCCCCCCCCACCCCCCCCCCCGCCCCGATGTACCGGACACGCACCTCAGCTCTTTGCACGGCCTTGCTTTGGAAATTAGGCGGGATTAACGATTAACGACGTCTCATCGGTTTCATTTTCTAGTTTTTTGGGGTTTTTTTGGTTTTTCTTCGCAAAAGAAAAAAAAAAAGAGAATAAACCCAACCAAAGGGTTCCTTGCCGCGCGGGGGGAGGCGGTGAAGACACGGCCCCCCCCCCCCCCCCCCCGGGAACTCGACGCATCGGTGCAGAGCGACCCCCAAGGGGGGGGGGGATGTGGAAAAAAACCACCCCAACAACCCACCAAAACCCACCCAAAGCCCATTTTTTTTTTGGTTTTTTGGCTCATGAACTTCACGCCCTGACTCCCGACGGACACTTCGCCCTGGAAGCTGGAAAAAAAAACCCCAAACACCAAAACACCCTCCCCCCCCCAAAAAAAAAAAAAAAAACCCACGAGACGAACACAAACCAAGACGTAAAAACGCTGTGGGTGACGGAGAGACGCTTTGGGGCGGGGGGGAAGATCTGCCCGGAGGGGAAAGCGCCGGCGGTCACCGCGTCGTGACATGTCGTGACATATCGTGACATGTCGTGCCCCGGATCCGCGGCGGTGACGACGGGGACACGACGATCCCCCGGGGCTGGTGCCACTCGTGGGAACGGCGGCGATTCCCAGGCTCCGCGCCACGGTTCCGGGGGTCGGTTTGTCGAGGGTCTTTATTTTCTCGGGGGCTGGGGGTTATTTTTATTATTATATTTTTATTTTATTTTATTTTTATTTTTGATCCGGGTCATTAATCTTTCTTTTCCCCCCCCCCTCCCACCCCCCAGACTGTAGTAATCCAGTAAACTCCTCCTAATTTTCAAAAGACAACGAGAAGAACGACAATCTAAGAAACCAACACCCTCCTTTGTGCTTCTATAAATATGTTTCTGATCTAATTTTATTTCTCGTGCTCATCTGTACTGTTGACAGTTACAATTGTGTATAATTCTTTTTTTTTTTTTTAATTTTAATTTGGACTTTTTTTTTTTTTTTTTTTGGCGTTGTATAGGGTTTAGTTTTAAAATATATATATATATATTTTCCATTTTTTAAAAAAAAAAAAAAGGGGTGTTGCAAAACAAAACAAAACAAAAAAAAATTGCACGATTTAAATGACAATAGTTAAAAAATGCTGCAGTTTTTAGAGACGTGGAAGCAAAATGGAGCTTATTTATTCTCAAAAGGCTATAAAGGTGTAAAATGCATGAAGAAAAAGAAAAATTTACAAAAAAAAAAAAAAAAAAGAGACAAAAAAAGCGTAACCTGAACAAAGCGTAGCGTTAAAAATTTTAAAGGATGACGAGAAGAAGAAGGAGAAAAAAAAAAAAAAAAAAAAAGAAAAAAAAAACCAACGAAAAAAAAACAGCTAATATATTGTGTTTGGGCTAGTTTGCTTTTGTTTTTAATTGTTCCTTTTTTTTGGAGAATGAAATACAATTGTGTATATTTTCATATAAGAAGTATGCACTGAGATGTTTCGGAAAAAATGCTCTATTACTTTCTAAACGTGTGGTTACTTACCAAAGTCTGTTTCTGATCTTTTACCTTCTTCAAATCCCCCCACCCCCCCCACCCCCCCCCCACGGAACCCCCTCCCGACACGGCGCACGCCGGGGCTCGACGCCGCGGGCCGCAGCCAGAGGTAAGCTCGGGGGGGGGGGGGGGGGGGTGGGGGGGACAGACACCCCCATTTCTTGGCCGCCGAGCGGTGAGGACCACCCCCCCCACCCCCCCTTATCCATCAGCCCCCTCCTTTCCCCCGCGCGCCCCCCCCCGCTCCCCCCTCCAGGACTCCCCACCCAAGTCACTGTGGGGTGATGGGGGACCCCAGCGGTGGGGAAGCTGCTTTTTGGGGGGGGGCTGGTGGATGCCTTGGGGGGGGGCGGCTGGGCCCCCCCATGCTGGGAAGGCTGGTCTTTCCCTGGATTTGGCTGGATTTTTTTTTGGGGGGGGGGGGTTGTGCTGGATCCGCCGTGTCGGGGAGAGCAGTGTTGCGGGATGGGGGGGGGGGAGATGCAGAATAAAGGGTAGATCCATGTCCGGGGGGGGGGGGAGAGAGGATAATCCGCCGGGATAATGGGGGTTTTCCCCCCGGCTGGAGCAGAGAGGATGAGGATGGATGAAGGTCAGGGGGGGTCTGGTGGGGGCAGGATGGGGCGAGAAGTCGCCCACCCCCAGAGGAAATTTGGGGCCCGGAGCGGGACCGTAAATGATGCCTCAAACCTAAAATATCACGGGGGGGGGCGGAGGGGGGGGGCAGCCAGGGCACATCAGGCAGGCGTTGAGGATGATGATGATGGATGGGGACGGTCTCGCCTGTTCCGGGGTGGGGGGGGGCTGCGGAGGTGATGGGGTGCCGGGTGGGGTGCGAGGGGATGGGATGACCCCCGTTTTTGGGGGATGGCGAAGGGCCCGGCTGCGTCGGAGGTTTGGATTGAGGGTCTTGGTGCCGGGGGGGGGGACACGACGCACCTCAGGCCTGGCGGGGGTTTGGGGTCATGTTGTGTGTGTGTGTGTGTGTGTGGGGTGTCACCTCGGGGAAGGGGGGGGTGTCACCGTTGGGGTGTGATGGAGGTGATAAAACCAGAGCTGGTGGCAAAGGGCCACGCGTGGTCCCCTGGGGGAGAGGGGGGGTCGCCCTCCCCCTCCCCTTTTTCCACTCTTCCCCCCCCCCCAAAAAAAAATCTCAGCAAACCAGGGAAAAAGCAAATTTACAAAACAAACCCCCACATTTTCCTTGAAAATTCCACCTCCTGCGCTTTTTCCACCCTCCCTCCCCCCGCCTTGCTCCCCCCACCATTTTTGATGGGGAATTGGAAAATTTGTCACCAGCTTTGGGGAAAATGCCACAAATTGGGGGAAAATGCCTCAAATTGCCCCTGTCACCCGGGATTTGGGGTGTGGGGTCAGGGTGCTCTGGGTGTTCCCCCCCCCCCCCCGGCCCCCCACCTGGTTTTCTGAGGGGGCCGAGCATCCCGGTTTGCGGCATTTTCTGGGCCCTGCCTTGTCCGTGCCACCACCCCGGCGCCTTCCCCTCCCACCCCTCTGAGGGCACCATTTGGGGCTGTTTTGGGCATTTTCAACACCCGAAGCGGCAAAAATTCATCCCATTCCCCCTTCCCCGGGGCCGGGGGCGAGTCGGAGCCGGGGGCTTCGGCCGAAGCTTTGCTCTTCTTTCCCTTTCCCATTTTCCCATCATTTCACTCCGTCTTCCCTCCTTCCCCCTCCACTTTTTTAAATTATTTCTTTTCTTTTCTTTTCTCTTTTCTTTTCTTTTCTTTTCTTTTCTTTTCTTTTCTTTTCTTTTCTTTTCTTTTCTTTTCTTTTCTTTTCTTTTCTTTTCTTTTCTTTTCTTTCCTTTCCTTTCCTTTCCTTTTCTTTTCTTTTCTCTTTCCTTTCCTTTCCTTTTCTTTTCTTTTCTCTTTTCTTTTCTTTTCTTTTCTTTTCTCTTTTATTTTCTTTTTTCTTTTTTTTTCTTTTCTTCTTTTCTCTTCTTTTCTATTTTCTTTTCTTTTCTTTTCTCTTTTATTTTCTTTTTTCTTTTTTTTTCTTTTCTTCTTTTCTCTTCTTTTCTCTTTTCTTTTTTCTTTCTTTTTTCTTACTTTTTTCTTTTCTTATTTTTTCCCTTTCCTTTCCTTTCCTTTCCTTTCCTTTCCTTTCCTTTCCTTTCCTTTCCTTTCCTTTCCTTTCCTTTCCTTTCCTTTCCTTTCCTTTCCTTTCCTTTCCTTTCCTTTCCTTTCCTTTCCTTTCCTCTCCTTTCCTCTCCTTTCCTTTCATTTTTTTCTTTTTTCTTTTTTTTTTTTGTTTTTCTTATTTTTTTTCCAATGAAAAAACCCAACCAGACCCATAAACCAAGTGTTATGTTTTCGCTACCTCCGTCCCCCTCCCCTGTCCCAAGCCGGAAGCCACGCTCGGGATGCCAGAGGGCCTTTTCCCCTTTTATTTTCCCCTTTTTCCCGCAGATTTTCTCTCCTCCTCCTCCTCCTCCTCCTCTCTCTCTCGTACTATTTTCCTGGCTGCTGTAACTGTAAATAGCGATTTCGGGATGTTAGCAGTGGTAACAGTACAGAAAAACTGGGGGGATTTGGGGTTTTTTTTTTTGGTTTGGTTTCTTTTTTTCTTTTTTTTTTTTTTTGGTTGTATTGATATGAAATGAGATTATATTTTTGTCAGAGTATATTGTAATAATACTGACTTTGGACACGGCCGAATTGTACAGCTGTTTCTTGTCGAACCCTCTTGGCTCTTCCCTCTCCCCAGCCCTCCCCTGCTCCCCGATATTCCTTTCCCCGGACTCCCCCCCCCCCCCCCCCCCTCCAGGCTCCCGCTTCCCGATGGGCTCTGAGCACCAAAGGGATGCTGCTCCCCGAAACGCTGGCGTGTCACCCGGGGCTCCAGGCAGCTCAGAAGCCCCCCCCAAAAAAAAATACTTTGACCCTTGGAAATCGGGGTGGAGGTGGTGGGCAGGGATGCTGGGGCTCTCCGCTCCCCTCCTGGTGGGAATTGGGGTCCTTGGGGGAGCGGAGGGGGTGATCCTCGCTGCCCAAAGGGTGAAAAAAAACCCCTTTATTTTCCAGATGTTGCCCCTTGAGCTCCATCTGATGCCTTTTTGGTTTGTTGGGGGTGGGGTTTTTTTTTTGGGTTTTTTTGTTGTTGTTGGGAAGATGCTTTCGTTAAGCCAGAAGAGGGTGGTGTGGCTCAGGGAGCTGCGCCTCGCACCTCGCCCCCAAACTGGGCCGGTTTGCAGGGAACTGGGGATTTTCCAGCATCCCCCAGCCCCAGGGCGCCGGGAAAGGCGAGGTTGGGGTGGGGGGGTGGTTGCTGCCCCCCCCCCCCCCCCCCCCCCCCCCTGCTTTTTACCCCATGGGGTGATAAAATAAAGGGTTTCTTCCCTTCGGCTGGGTTCGCAGAGTGGGGGGGGGGGGGGGGGGGGGCGGGGGGGGGGGGTTTCCTGCCACCACCAAGATGCAGAGATCGGAGCGGTTCCTCGCTCTCTGGGCTTGTCCTCTCCCCGGGTGGGGACACGCTGGGACATCCCCGGGGGCTCCAGACATCTCCCTTCGAGACCCCCACC
>NC_133602.1:1656658-1777427 GCF_964106895.1 Numenius arquata | reverse complement strand
GCTGGGAAAAGCGGCTCAGTCGCCGAGCTGAGAATGCAACCGCTGAAAAGGGCCTTTTCCAATTAAAAAAAAAAAAAAAAAAAAGAAAGAAAGAAAGAAAGAAGGAAGGAAAGAAACCCCTAAACTCCTGCAATCACCTCTTTCCCCACCTCTCTTGCGCTTGCCTGCGGCTGAGGAGCTGGAATAAACCGGGCGCACGGTACCGGCCGGATTTGCCACGTCCCCGGGAGCTTTTGGGGCGGTTTTGCTCACTTTGGGTCTTTTAAAAATATATTTTTCTTATTCAACCCGATCCCAAAACACGCTGTGAGGAAGGAATCGATTCTTGATTTCATTTCATTGTCGTTATTTTGGGGTTTGGGTAGCTGGCGAAATAGAGAAAATGTTATTTATTGGGGGGGGAAAAAAAAACCCAAAAAACCCTAAAATAAATCCAAAATAGGGAAGAAAATTGGAGAACAACTTGAAATGGACATTCTTCTTCTTTGATAAGCCGTGATTAGGTTTGTGGAAGGAGGAAAAGAAAGTCGTTTCCCAAATAGAGGAGGGGGGAAGCACGGAGCCGGGTGTAACTTCATAAAACGCCACGGTGGGCGACGCTGCCAATGTCCCCCCCCCCCCCCGCCACCGCCACCGACCGGCACGGGGGGGGGGGGAAAGAAATCCGCTCCCTGCCATGCTCCTGCGGGGACACCCCCAGCTTTGATCAGCGTTCAGTAAATGCCAGGGGGACTTTGCTCCTAATCTGTGTCTATTAAGCAAAAAATTAATAATAATAATAATAATAATAATAATAATAATAATAATAATAATAATAATGATGATGATATAAAAAACACCCCGCCGACGGTGCTTATAAAATCGCAGGGAACTCTTTCTGGCGACAAGGGGACGCGCCATCGAGGGTGCGCGCCGGAAAATCGCCGGTTTATGGTCTTTTTTTTTAAAAAAAAAAAAAATAAAATATAAACCATCAGTAGTTACCTTTAAAATACTCCCCGCAGCGTGTGTGCGGGGCCGGCCCGGTCCCAGGGCGGGGGCCGGTGCTCGGCACCCGGCGTTTCCCGGAATTCCCGGTTATTTCCCAGGCTCCAGCCCGCAGCAACGCCCGGGGGCACAGCCTGGGGTTGTTCGGTTTTGGTTTTTTTTCGGGGGGGGGGGGGGGGGAGTTTTTCGGGGAGCGGAGGGGCCCGGCTGGGCCGTGCCGCTCGCCGTGAGTTTATTTCAAAAGGAGGGAATTTTTTTATTTTTCTTTTTATTAAGGAGAAAATTCGGAGCAGCCACGCGCCTGTCTGCGCCTCCCCTCCCCCCCCCCCCCCCCGAGCTCTTTGTGAACCCCCTTTCCTTTAAAACCACCCAAATACCTACAAATAACCCTTTTTTACACACACGCCCCCCCCCCTTTCCCCGCACGCCTCACCCCAATTTCCAGCCCCAAACCCTGCTGCGGTTTTCTCGCCCGCCGCATCTCAGCCCTCCCCGGCTGCCGAGAGAGGTTGCCATATTTGCATATATGGTAATGAGCCCCTAATTGCCAACCTCGCCGTGCTTCGCTGATCGATTTCGAGCAATCCATAGGTTAAGGAAGCTTGGAAATAGCTCGGCTCCCCCTCCACCCCCCCGCAGCCCCCCTCTTTGCGGTGGAGCTGGCCCCGCATTTGCATCGCAACTTTTTTTTTTTTTTCTTCTTCTTTTTTTTTTTTTTCTTTTTTTTTTTTTTCTTTTTTTTTTTATTATTTAAATATAACACGTATACTTTACGTATAGGCTACGTGGAGGCTCCTCGGCCGCTCCTATATATCCTTACGCCCGGCACGGCCCCCTCTTCCTCCGGCTCGGGGCTGCCGCGGAGACCCGCGGGCTGCGGAGATGGGGGGGAGCCGGGGGGAGGCAGGTGAGGGCAGGACAGGCAGGACAGGCAGGCAGGGAGGGCAGCGCAGGCAGGGAGGGCAGCGCAGGCAGGTGAGCAGGGTCCGGAGGGCAGCGCAGGCAGGGAAGGGGAGCAGGGGAGTGCAGGCAGGGAGGGCAGCGTAGGCAGGGAAGGCAGGTGAGCAGGGTCCGGAGGGCAGCGCAGGCAGCGCCGGCAGGGAGGCAGGGAGGGCAGCGCGGGCAGGGAGGGCAGGCAGGGAGGCAGTGCAGGCAGAGAGGGCAGGGAGAGCAGCGCAGGCAGGGAGGGCAGCGCGGGCAGGGATGGCAGCGCGGGCAGGCAGGACGGGCAGGGAGGGCAGTGCAGGCAGGGAAGGCAGGGAGGGCAGGGCAGGCAGGGAAGGCAGGGAGGGCAGTGCGGGCAGGGAGGGCAGTGCGGGCAGGGAAGGCAGGGAGGGCAGGGAAGGCAGGGAGGGCAGCGCGGGCAGGGAGGGCAGGGAGGGCAGGGAGGCAGGGAGGGCAGCGCGGGCAGGGAGGGCAGCGCCGGCAGGGAAGGCAGGGAGGGCAGAGCAGGCAAGGAGGGCAGTGCGGGCAGGGAAGGCAGGGAGGGCAGAGCAGGCAGGGAGGGCAGCGCGGGCAGGCAGGACAGGCAAGCAGGGAAGGCAGGGAGGGCAGTGCAGGCAGGGAGGGCAGGGAGGGCAGAGCAGGCAGGGAGGGCAGGGCAGGCAGCGCAGGCAGGACCACCGGCCTTACGGGCGCATCCCCCGCCGCCCCGAGGTGGGCTGAAGAACCCGGGGATAACCCCGAGGAGGGGAAGAAGGGCGGCCGGGCCGGGTCCGTCCGTCCGTCCGCCCCCCTCGTCCCCCGTTCCTCCCCCCCCCCTTCAACTCCCACGGCTTAACCGTGGCTGCACCCCCTCACCCCCCCCCCCCCCCCCCCACCCCTCCGACCTCCTCTCCGAGCCCCGCCGCGGAGCCCCCGCGGAGCCCCCGCGTCCCGCGCTGGGCCGGCCCCGCAGCCGGACAAACAATGTGAGAGTTGGCGGAACAAAAGCGGCGGGGGCTTGGGTTGCTGAACACGTCTGAGGCCAGACGAGCGCGCGATTTATTGGACTTGGTGAGAAAAATCATAATAAACCCCCCCCCCTCCCCCCCCCCCCAAAATAAAGGGGGGGATGGGGGGGAAGCCGGCGGAGGCGGGGGGGGGTGGGGGTGGGGAAGGGAGAGGAGAGGAGGGGAGGGGGGCCTGGAGGGGTCCGTCTCTCAAAGCATCTTTATTTGGGGCTGGGGTACCACGGGAGATGGGGGGGGTTGGGGGTGAGGGGGGGGGGGAATCCTGCTGCCGGCAGCGCGCGGGGGTGGTGGTGCGGGTGTCCCCCCCCCCCCGCTCCTCCAGGATCGGTTGCGGGGTCGGCGTGTCCCCCAAAGCCCTGGGGGGAGGTGGGAGCATCCCCCCCTTCTTTCCCCCACCCCAGGCATCCCCGCATCCGAGCTAAGAAAGTTTGGGGGCGGCCCGGCACAGCCACCCCGGACCTTCCAAGGTTCCTGCTGGAACCCCAACTCCGCGTGTGTGTGTGTGGGGGGGTGCACTGTTCCCCCCCCCTCCTCCCCGGCTTGGGGACCGAATTTTGGGGTGCCGAATCCTCCCTCGTACTTCCCCCCCCCCGCGCCGGTCCGGAAGAGTCTGGCAGGATACAGCCGTTCCCGGTGTCGTCGTTTGTGTCGTGTCCCCCCCCCCCATTCCCCCCGCGTGTCCGTGGACTCATTGTTGCCCTCCGCACCCAGGGGGCTGGGGGGGGTGTGGGGGGTGTGTGTGTGTGTGTCCCAAACCCCCCCTGATGCAAGCGGCTTCCCCCGGGGGTGCTGCGAGGGG
Source organism: Numenius arquata (assembly GCF_964106895.1). Lineage (NCBI taxonomy): Eukaryota > Metazoa > Chordata > Aves > Charadriiformes > Scolopacidae > Numenius > Numenius arquata. The sequence goes on along the minus strand of NC_133602.1, from coordinate 1,773,689 downwards.
TCGGGCGTTGCGTGGGGACACGGACACGAGTGGGGGGACCTGGCCACCCCCTTATTCCCCCCCCCCCCAATTCCGGCCGGGCTTTGCCGCTCCGCGCCGGGGGGGGGGGGGGGGATGGGATGATTTTTTGGGGGAGAGGGGGTCAAGGTGGTTTTGGGGGATCCCCGGCTCCGCACCTCGTTATGGAATGAGCAAATCCTGACGGATGGGGCTGAAAACAAATTAAATCCGCGTTACAATAGACCCAGCGCGGAGGTTACGCGCCTCTTCCCGCGGCTGAGCGCGGCCGGCTGCGGAGCGGAGGAGCAAAGAGGGGGTTTCTCCCCCCTCTCCCAAACTTCTCTTTAATTTCTGTGTGTCGTGTCCCCCCCCCCCCAAGCAGGTCCGAGCTGCTCCCCTCGATTCAAACCCTCCCCCGTGGATTCCTGCCTTCGGGCGGCCCCGCCGAGCCTCCCCCGCAGCAGCCCGGGAAGGGCACCCAAAATAAGTGGGTTTTGGGGTTTTTTTAGCAGTAATTCGGGGGCAGACGCGAGCCTCGGAGGAGGTTGCCCGAAACCCGCCTCCCGGGCTGCAGCGGGCCCGGGGACGCAGCGCTGCCGCCGCTGGAAAATCCCACACGGCTTATTATTATTATTATTATTATTATTATTATTTTATATCTGCCAAAGAACCTTTTAATTGTAATTTTCCCTATTTTATTTTCTTCAATTTAATTTTCCCTATTTTTTTTTTTTTTCTTTCTTCTTCTTAAAAATACGCATCCCTCAGGTCTGCCCTTAATTCTCCCCACCGGCGCGGGGAAGGAGAGGAGGTTGTCCTCAAAGGGTGAAAAATAAAATCGTCCATAAAATCGTCCAGTTGGGTTGGGTTTTGGGGTTTTTTTATATATTTTTGGGTTTTTTTTTTTGGTTTGTTTGGGGGTTTTTGTTGGTTTTTTTTAAATTATTATTATTTATTTCCGTCCTGCCCGGCTCCACTCCAAAAAAATGAAGTTTTTTTTCTTTCCGCGACGGTGTGAGTGCAAATTTTAAGGCTGGAAACCTTCAAATCTGCCCTTAACGGTGCGATCCCGCGATCGCGGCAGCGGCTCCTTGGATTTATTTGGGTTTTGTGGTTGGTTTTTTTTTGGTTTTGGTTTTTTTTTGTTTTTTTTTTTTTGGTCTGGGCTTCGCTTTGCCTTTTTTATAGAAAAGCAGCAAAGCGTGGAGCGGGGTTTTTATTTGCTGACGAAACTCAAAATACACCCGAAGCATCTTCTGCAAATCGCTCCTGTCCTTCCCTAAATCCTCCCGGATCGGGACGTGTCTAACGCGATGTTTATATAAATATATATATATATAAAAAATATATATATATATATAAAAATATATATATATAAACGCCCTGTCATCGGGATAATCCCAGGGAGAATTTAAGTTTAAAATCTCAATCTGTGTCTTTGCAGCGGTGTCTCGGGATAAATCGCAATATTCGTCGTGTTTCTTCTTTTGGCGGGTTAAAAAAATAACTGTAATTTCTGGAGGACCCTAAAATATAAAATTAGATTTTTTGATTTTTTTTTTGATTTTTTTATTTATTTTTTTTAGGGAAAATAAAAGGAGAATAATAAGAGGGAAAGGCGTGCGGTTGTGTCCCCAAAATCCCGTTTCGGAGAGGGTGGGGAATGGTTAAAGCCAGGCCCGTCGGCCCCCTGCCCCCGCGGATCCCCCCCCCCGGCTCTGTAACCGTCCCCCTCCGTCCCTTCTCTTCCAGGACATCCCCGCGGCTCCGGCTCCGGTCCCCGCTTCACCCCCAGGCTGCCCCCCACCCCGGCGGTTCTGCCCACGCGTGGGGACAGTGGCCCAGGTGGGTCACGGGGAACGGCGGGGGGGGGGAGAAATCTCGGCGACCCACTGCCCCCGAGGGGGCGAGCGGCTCCGGGACGGGCCTAAGAGAGGGGTTGCAATTCGGGGGGGGGGGGGAGGTTGGAGGCAGGGGCTGCCCCTCCGATGGGTGCTGCAGCCTCCCCCCCCCCCTCCTCCCCCCAGTAAGCACCCGGCAGAATGTTCCCAAAATCCGTGGGTTTTCCCCCAACCAGGGTTGGAAATGATTGGGGGGGGGGGGGGGGGGGCGGGAAGGGGGGAAAAGCACAACACCCCCCCATCCCTCGAACCCCTTGGTGCAGGCAGGGGCTCGCAGAAAAGCCGGGCTGGGGGCCACAGGGATGGGCTGCTGGATGGTCCTGGTGGGGCAGAGCCGAGGTGCTGGGACCCCCCCCCGGGCAGGTTTGGGCCCCCCCAGGGCTGAGATGGCCCCTAGGACCCTCCTTGCTCACCCCCCATCACTGCTCTTTCCCCCATATCCCCCTTTCCCCGCTCCCAGCCAAGTTCTGGGCCTGACGGGAGCCAGACCAGTGGGCTCCCGTTTTCCCAGTGGGGGCAACTGGGAGAGAGGGCCCTGAGGGGAGGGACGTGAGGAGGTGGTGGCAGTGGGAGAACTGGGCTCCAGGAAGGAACCAAAATTCATGAATAACCTCCCACCCCAAGCCCACAGCCCCATATCTGGCTGGTTTTGCACTAGGAAAAAAAAAAAAAAAATCCAAGGCAAAGAGGAATTTTAAGAGAAAAGAAAGGAAAAAAAAATCCCAAATAAATGACTGTTTATGTTTTGTTTGAGAAAAAAATTAATGGTTTTAGTTTTGACGCTACTCGTACTATAACAGGGGAAATAAAAGGGTAATTAATAGTTTGTTGGGTTAAAAATACAGAAATAAAGCAGAATTTAGTTCCCGCCTGGGGTCGGCACAGCGTGGCCGGGCCCCAGCACCGGCACTGGTCGGACACTGGCACCAGTACCAGGTACTGGTTGGACACTGGCAGCGATGGGCTGTGGGTGGGGGGCTTCCCCTTCCCTGGGAGAGGGGAGCTGGGAGGGGCTGGGAGGCCAGAGAGGTGGAGGAGGACTGGAGAGACGGTGATGGTCATGGTGGTCATCGCTGGTGGTGGTGATACTTGGTGTTGGGGATGGGTGGTGGCCGGTGGTGATGAGGGTGCCGATGGTGGTGGTGCTGAGGGTGGTGGTGGTGAGGATGATGGTGGTGGTGGTGGTGAGGATGATGGTGATGTAGGTCATGGTGGTGCTGAGGGTAGTGGTGGTGAGGATGATGGTGGTGGTGATGTAGGTGATGGTGGCGATGAGGGTGGTGGTGGTGGTGAGGATGATGGTGGTGATGGTGCTGATGGTGGTGGTGATGTAGGTCATGGTGGTGCTGAGGGTAGTGGTGGTGAGGATGATGGTGGTGGTGATGTAGGTGATGGTGGCGATGAGGGTGGTGGTGGTGAGGGTGATGGTGGTGGTAGTGGTGGTGGTGATGAAGGTGAGGATGCTGAGGATGGTGGTGATGAAGGTGATGATGCTGAGGGTGGTGGTGATGAGGATGATGGTGCTGATGGTGGTGGTGATGAAGGTGATGGCGGTGATGAGGGCGGTGGTCGTAATGCCGGCGATGATGATGGTGATGGTGCAGATGGGGGTGCTGGGTGGCGGCGATGGGTGGCGGGGGAGGGGGGGATGATGATGGGGAGGAAGACGACGGCGGCGACGGGGGGGGGGGTGTGTGTGTGACAGGGATGGGGGTGCTGGGGGTGCTGGGTGGCGGCGATGCGCGTGTGCGCGCCCGCTCCCGGCCCCTCCCCGGTCCCATTGATGAACTGATAGGCGCTGCAGAGGGGTGGGAGCCAAGGGCAGGTGACGTCAGGCGGGGCCGAGCCAATGAGGGGCGGCGGCGAGGGCCGGGAGTGTGAAAGCATGAATGAAAAGTGCCGCGCGTCGCTCCCCCCGGCGCAGAGGCTGCGGGCAGCGGCTGCGGGCAGCGGCGGGCAGCAGGTAGGAGCCGAGCCGAGCCGAGCCGAGCCGAGCCGAGCCGTGCCGAGCCGAGCCGTGCCGAGCGGCGGGCCCCGGCCCCGCGGTACTCCGCTCCGCTCCGCGGGAGAAGCGCGGGGGGCGTGGGGGAAGGGGGGGGCGACGGCGGCGTTTCGGAGGAGAGGGGGTTCCTCTGAGCATCCCCGCAGCGTGGACGTGGCGAGCCGGAGGAAGGAGGGCTGCAGGTGAAGGAGGGATGGAGGAGCTCCTTGGCGAGGGGAGGGATGCAGGTGGAGGCAGGAGGGAGGGATGCGGGGCTCCCGGAGGAAGGAGAGGGATGCGGGTTCCTCCCCTGAAGAATGGAGGGATGCGGGTTGCCCTGAAGGGGAGGAAGGGTGGAGGGATGCGGGTTCCTCCCCGGAGGAAGGAAGGGTGGAGGGAGGCAGGTCACCCCGAGGAAGGAGAGGGAGGCAGGTGTCGTCCCCTCCACCCGGAGGAAGGGGGGATGGAGGGATGCAGAGCCCCCGAAGGAAGGATGGAGGGATGCGGGTTCCCCGCGAAAGAAGAAAGGACGGAGGGATGCGGGGAAAGGCAGGCGAGGGATGCGGGGAAAGGGAAGCGAAGGATGCGGGTCCCCGCCGGAGAAAGCGGTGGGTCCCGTTCCCCCGTCCCCGTCCCCGTCCCCCCCCCCGCAGAAAAGGAGGGATGCGGGTCCCTGCCCGAGGTGCGCGGTCCCTGCGCGCAGGGCCGGGGTCCTGAGCCGCGGGCGGGAGTCGCTCCCTTCCTTCTTTCCTCCCTTCCCTCCCTTTCATCATTTCCTCTGTGTTTGCTCTGTTCATTCATCGCTTCTCTTCCCCCAGATCTTGCCTGAATCCAAAGCATCACAAGTTATTATTTATTTTAACCGGCAGGTTTTTTGTTTTTTCGCAGTCATTTTGTTTAGAGAGCGTTAAACGCGTTTCTGGGTGGGGAAATGTCCTTTTGGTCTTTTATGCATATTTTAAGTTGCGGGCGCAAATTATATTTGCTTTGATTATTGCCAGTACGAATGCATTAATTTGGTAGTTATTAAAAATAATGCGGGCTTAATTCTCGGCACCTGCAGAATAACATTTGGCTTGCAAATGGAACAAATTTAACCTCGGCAGAGGCTGGGCTGCTCCTGTGCCGTTCTCCTGTAAATTCCCCTCCAAAAATTGCCTTTTCCGAGGGGCCTGATCCTGCCCGTCCCATTGATGCTCAGGAGAGCTTTGCCCCTGGCTCCCTGGGTTGCAGGAGCAGGGCCACTCATGTAGCTGGGGGTTGATATTCTGGATCTCGCTGCTAATATTTGCATCTCTTTTTATTCGTTTTCCCTCCCTCGTTCCTTCCTTAAAAGCCCCCCCCCCCCCCCCCCGACTCCCCCCTACCCTCCCTGGAGAAGAAGAGGTTGGCTTTTTTCCTGCTAATGCTGTAGACTTCAGGGGTTGGTTGTTATCTTTGGTTATCTAGCTGTATGAGTGGTGTCAATTCTTCATAAAGCTAGATAACCGAAAGTAAAAATAACCCCATTACACGCCTGAGGAGGATGTGGAGAAGAAAGGAAATTCATCAAAAGGAAGAGGAGGAAAAGAAAAAAAAAAAAAAAAAAGAAATGGAGAAAAAAAAAAGGAAGAGAAAGGAAATGAGAGGCGGAAAAAAAAAACTGGGGAAAAAAAGACAACTTTTTGAGACTGGAATTAAAACCCGAGGTAGGAATTTTTTTTTTTTTTCTTTTTTTTTTTTTTTAAAGAACCTATTTGCCTCCTTTGATTTTAAGAAAGAGTTTACTGATTCTGTGCATGTGAAGAAAACATCTGTCTTGAGAAAGACGAGGATGTTGCCGCTCTCTCCTCGGCCGTTAACTGTAATCGAATTAACAAAGTAAAACTTCCAATCAGATTATGAATTAGTTAAGTCCAGGACACAGACTCCAGAGCAAGGATGAACTTTCATTGCGTAACCAGTCGTAGAGCATCAGAGAACCCATAAATCAATACAGATTACGGTGTTGGATTATCTGTTTAATAAAGCAGCAACAGAGCAATGTTTATTAATGGTTGGTTTGCAAATACGAGTGCTGGGTTCTTTTTCTTTCTTCCCTTTTTTCCTTTCCCTTTTTTCCTTTCCCTTTTTTCCTTTCCCTTTTACCTTTCCCTTTTTTCCTTTCCCTTTTTTCCTTTCCCTTTTTTCCTTTCCCTTTTTTCCTTTCCCTTTTTTCCTTTCCCTTTTTTCCTTTCCCTTTTTTCCTTTCCCTTTTTCTTTTCCTTCTTTTCCCCACCCTCCCTCCTATCTGTTATATATTCAATTTTCTTCCCTGACAGCTATAACTTGAGAGCAGGATTAGAAAGAAGGATACGGTGATTTGGGAAATGGTTTCTTTGCAGTTTTCTTTGTTTTTCTTCCCCAGTACCTCTCTCCAAAACGCTTTCTTTCTTCTTTTAACCCTTTGTCTATGAGCATTTCTCTGAATGGACTCAAGATTCCAAGATCGGGGATTTACAAAGAAAAAAAAAATACATATATCTAACTTGTGTATGAAACCGCGTGAGACTAATTGGGGAACTTGATTTTTGTCTAATTTATCCTTTCTGCAAATTCGTGCTGGTCCTTACCCCTTTCACTGGATTATGTGTCAACCTCTTCCTTATGGAAACTGAGATTTTTACTTTTTTTTCTTTTTTTTTTTTTTTTTTTTACCTGTTCTACCATTGAAGGGAATTTGGGGTCAAAGAGGTGAAACTGGGTGCTTCCCGCTCGCTTTTAATGGTTAGACTGGTTGCCTTAGGTGCCACCTGCCAAACGCAGCCACCTCTTTGGAAAGGTGTCTTGATGTTGCTTAGAAGAACACAAAGATCTTGGGCTGGCTTAAGATTATATATCGCCTCGGAATGGTGATCCCAAGGGGAAAAAAATATGTATTTCATAATAATAAAGAACTAATCAGGGTGGCAGCACTTGAATGAATTTTGGAAAGGAGCAATTATAGAATTGCAACTTTAGGAAAAGCCTCTTGTGAGAGATGTAGAAAAAGAGCTGACTTTTGACCTGTGCTGGACCCGCTCGTTTCACCCGCTCCTTTCACTCATGTGCTCATCAGGATATTTTTATTTTTATTAAAAAAAAAAAAAAAGAAAGAAAGAAAAAAAAAAAAAGGCAGAAGACACTGTCCCCGGCATCTTGTCCAGGGAAAGGCTGTAGTTCTGGGTGTAATGTGAAGGATTTCTCCTCCTCATACGATTACTTTAAATTAATAAACAAGATATTTTTTTTTCTTCCCACACCCCTGGCCCCGTAAATCGGAATAATTCACTGCTTGTGTTAACTCCCTGGAATGATCTGCTCGGGGAAAGCTTTGGGAAAACCTCCTTTCTGCCTTCCCTTCGAGGTTCACCTGGTGCTGCTATTGTTCCTGGCGCTGCTCCTGCAGCCGGCGGTGACAGGGGCATAGGGAAGTTTTTCCAGGCTCTTCTTTTATCCCCTCTTCTCCGTTGCCTTGTGCTGCTCCTCCCTTGGGCGAGCGCAAAGAGCCGCTCTCCTGGCCTGGTGGCTTGTTCCCAGCTGGAGGGGGACACTGCAGAGGACAGGGCAACAGAGAGCCAGCTCCAGAGAGCATCCAAGCTTTGGTCCATGGAAGAGGGCAGAGCATCCTTCATGGAAGAAGGAAGAGCTTGATCCATGGAAGGAGGAGATCATCCTCCATGGAAGTGGGGAGAGCATCCTCCATGGAAGGGGAAAGAGCTTTGTCCATGGAAGGAGATCATCCTCCATGGAAGTAGATCATCCTCCATGGAAGTGTGGAGAGCTTGGTCCATGGAAGGGGAGGGAGCATCCTCCATGGATGCTTGCACCCCAAGCTTCTTATGGGATGAAGCTGGACACCCTTGGCTTTGGTGGCAGCAGGATGTCACCACACGGAGCTCTCCTCCTTCATCCCTCCGGAGCAGACCGAGCTGGGAGGAGAATGATTGATGGTTGAACCTGTGTCCACCAGACTCATGGGCTGGGATGTCTCTGCAGGTGGACACTGGCATTGAGTGCTGGTCCATAAGTCCTTGTGCGAAGGGGTGCGGTGGCTCGCCCAGGGATGAGGGACTTTTTATTGCTGGGCGAGCACTGGTGAGCTGCCATGTGCCACCCACCATTGGCCGGTGGCTTCATTCAAGGGGGAGAAAAGAAGTGCCTTTTGTCCAATCAGGGGCTGGAAGCGATGCTGTGTGATCATCTTTGGGTGCTCCTCGGTGACCAATCCTGGTGTGTGCGGGGCCAAGGCGGCACCGCCATAGGCTGGTGTTTGATGGTGTCACTTCCTTGGGTATAACAAAGGCACCAGCAGGAATGGGGGGATGTGAACTGGGATGAGGGTGAAACTCGGAATTTAGCAACCTGGAGCGTAGGGAGCCCGTGCGTGGCAGGGCCAGATCCCGGGCCAGGAGGTCCCCGTGCTGGTCGGTGATGGAGAGGGCAGGTTGAAAGCCCATCGTGCCTGACCCAGCTCTCCAGAGCTCATTCATCTCATTCCCCGTTGCAATAAGCGCCCTTTAAAATGGTCTTGAACCCCCCGTTCTGCTCGGGGACAAGGTGACACCGCGGGGCTAAAGCATCTCCAGGTCTTCACCCATCCCTTGGTGCTCCCAGCCTGGTGGAACAAATGGGAACCAGTTTGACCCATTCGCTGGGTCCTCTGGGTTTCTTGGCACCGCGAGCTTTCCCGCAGGTCCCCGAACCGAGTCTCTCTCCGTGAGGGTGGAGATTTCTTTTTTAATTGGGATTTTTGTTGCGGTGGGTGACGGTTCCCAGGACGGTTCCCATCCCAGGTCTCTCTCCGTGCGGGTGGAGATTTCTTTTTTAATTGGGATTTTTGTTGTGGTGGGTGACGGTTCCCAGCGGCGGGGCTCTCTCGGAGGCCTTTGGGAACAGGAACTGGAACAGTCTGGCAAACATCTGATTTACTATTATTTTTTTCCCCCCCTTTTCTCCCTGATTTGCTGCAAGGGCACTAAGGAATAAGGAAGCCCAGCGTGTTGGCGTGACGTTGATCCAAATTGCAGCGTACATGTGGCCGTTTAAGCTTGCTTGGACACTGTGATGTGACTGGTTAACACTCAGCACTGTCTGCTCCGCTCTCCCTTACGGCTGCATAACCGCTGGGGACGTTAATAGGAGATACGCTCGCGTGTTCTCTAGCGAGAGATTAGCCCTCCACATTCTTTACCATGCTTAGAAGCAGGGCGTTTTGGGAAAAAAAAAAAAGAAAAAAAAAAAAAATAGGAGCAAACGCACTACTAATTTTTAATATGGTTCGGTGAGTCATTGGGAAGAACCAGCCTATACAATTATAATTATTGAAAATTATTAATTTCGTTCAATCTATCGCTTTCATCTAGGAAAGAGCTGGCGATTGAGTCGCCTTGAGCTTTTGTCTTTAATGCTTATGCCGGGGATGCAGAAATTGAGTCCAAAGCCCCTTCACACCCCTCGCATCGTCTGGGCGACGCGCGGCGGCCGGCACGGCGGGTCGGGGGGCTGGAAAACCTGCAGAAATACTCCTGCTGCTCGACGCTGCCAGTGGATATTAACTTTTTCTTTGCGGAGGATAAAACATTTATATTTTTTTATAAATAATATTAGCAAATTCTCAGCCTCAAAGGGTGAAAAATAGTTAAATTTAAAAAAAAAAAAAAATCGGGATTTTTTTTTCTCTTTGAGGAAAGGAGGCATTTCCCAACTGAAGGAATTTTCTGCTGGCCCTTTTGCAATTTTAAAGCGAAAACAAAAGGAGGCCCTAATGGCTCCAGCCCTTCGAGGTCTCCGCAGAGCGGGAATCGCCCCTTTCCCTCCCCATCCTCTCCCTCCCGTGGAGCCCGTGCGCTCTGGGCTGGGCAGGTGTGGCACGGCGGGCACAAAGAAATTGTGTAGAAATGCCATAGATATGTCTCTATCTCCACGTATTTTTGAAATATATAGATATATTTCCTTCCTCCAAGCGCTCACAGCCGGGTTTGTACGGAAGACGGGATGGTTTTAAAGATGCTCTTGTGGCAGGGCTGGGGGACGCCGGTGGTTCGCTCCCGGCATCGCTCCCAGCTGGTTTTGGGGTGTTGGGTTCATGCGATATGGGGTGCTGGACACCCCATCAGGCTGGGTTTTGGGGGTGATCTCTGAGAAATCAGTGAAGCTTCTACCTCCAGGGGTCAAAACCGCTTATTGAAGCCTTCAGCCGCCGGACCGGGGCTGAGAGGAGCCCGGCTTTGTGCCGGGAGCTGAGTCTTTCCTCTTGGAAACAATCGGGGCTTCAAAACCCCGGAGCGTTTTCAAGGGACCGATTTTTATGTCGGGATTATGATAAACCGGCTGAGTGGGCGCGTTAAGCCGCCATCGGAATCAGATCAGGCCCTGCTTTAATTTCTGCAAGTGCCGGGTGTGTGGGAACGGAGGCTGGGGGTGTAGGGGGGGCGATGCTCGGAATTCACCCCGGCTGAGCTCAGCCCCCCCTCTCCACCCCCAGTTTGGGGCAGGGAGCGGAGCTGGGGTGCAGGAAGCTGCCCGGTCCCTCTCCCCACCGTGGGGGTCTGGTCGATGATGGATTTGGGCTGTCCGGTGCCGGGAGCAAAAAGGAGAGTGGATTTCTCAAATTCCCCGCCCCCCCCCTTTCCCAGGGTAAAAACATGGTGCTGGGTGTCCACCTCCTGCACCCTGCCCCTGGCGGGGGGGGGGGATGTGGTGGGAGGGTGGGGAGAGAAGAGCTGGAAGGAAAATGATGAGCTCTGTGGTCTCTCGGCCGGTGGCTGAGATGCAGCCGGGGTGATTGGATGTGAAAGCGGAGCCGCGGCGCTCGCCGACCCCCGTCAGTCACCGCGGGAGCTTGTGCTGGCCCAGGCTGGTGTGACAGCCTTCTCAGGGTGGCCTGGGAGGGGGGGGGGATGACCCTAAAAATAGTCCTGGGGCTGCATTCCGGTTTGCCCTGCGGGATTTTCGGGGATGGAGATAGGAAGGGACGTGTGCGTGTGAGTCCTGACACCTCCCCGCTCGCTGCTGTTCCCCCACCGCCGTGAAACGCCGGGGAAAGCGTGAGAGTGATGGGCTTGGAGCAGAATCTGGCCACCAGCAAAGCTGTGGTGGCCACTTTAGTTTTGCAGAAGTCTTGGCTCAGGAGCCCCACGCCAGGCGCGGAGGGACCCCCCGGATCCCGGTGTGGGGCCAAGGGGGGTGTCCTTATGTACCGGGAGTTCTCGGATGGGTGCTCCTGGGTGAATCCAGCGCTGGTTATCGGTGGATCGTGGTCTTGTGCTGGTGAATAACTCCGGGATTTATCCTGCTGAGACCAGACCTGGCCCTGGCATCTGTAGCCGCCGAGCTAAGCTGTGTAATCCTCACCCAGCGCTGACGGCCGCGGCCTGAGCCTCGGCTTTGACAGCCCAGCCTAGGTGTAAAAATCATTTTAATTCCAGTTTTAGTAGCTCTGGAGCAGGGACAAAGCGGGGGGTAGTGCCAGGATGAGGGAGCACCTTCATCGGGCGCATCTGCTGGGTTTCCCAGCTTGGTCTCCTGTGATGAATTTTTAGGTGGAGGCACAAAGCGGAGCTCGCTCTGGGACAGGGAGAAAATGCAGGCTCTCAGAGGGGAAGGAAAAAAAAAAAAAAAAAGCTGATTATTAAGTGCTGGGAATGAAAAAAAGCCTGAGTTTTCACTGGTGGGGTGGGGTGGCTTCGCCCTGAGCCCCACGTGTGGCTCCGGGGGGCCGTTGGTTCGTCCTGTGGCTTTGCATCGCTTGGGGCCATGCAGGGAAACCAGGTTTAATGTGACCTTCAGCAGATTCCTGCCTGCTGGAAGCTCAAAACTCATCCCTTTAGTGGGGGGAAAAAAAAAAAGAAAAAAAAAAAAAAAAGAAAAAAGGTTTTCTGGTTCAGTGTGTGAACTGCAGGGAGGGGAAAGGGGGTCCCCGGATCCGCATCGCTCTTTCAGAGGCACCAGGTGCTCTTTGGAAAGGAGGGAGAGCTCTGCCCCAAGGCTCCCGCTTTGTTTCATCCCTTCCTCCCCCTCGGGCTTTTAGAAAATACCTGTTATTTTAGGTAAGAGCGAAATATTCATCTTTATCTGTTCTTTCACAGGAGCAGATCGTTTGAGGGATTCCCGGGCTGAAGGGGCAGGGATGCATCTGGGCCAGATAACCTTTCTCTGGCACCAGCAGGCACCAGCTGCTCGGGAGGAAAGTGCTTGAAACCCTACAATTATGGGATAATGTATTCCGAGAGAGTTTCTCGGCTTCCATTCCCCAAGCTCGAGAGTTTATATCCCCTCCCCGATCCTTGGAAAAACGTCGCTAAACTTGGATGTCCTTGTCACCCGCCCCTCGACGGTGCCGGGAGCGGGGACAGGAGGGAAAAATAAAAACCAACCCTAAATTTCCCAATATTGGCTTTGAATTTGCCTCTTGTGCCCTCAGTTTTGGGAGAGGAACAGTGTCTTTGGGAAGAGCTGGAAGTGCAGCCGCGCAGGGAGTCGGCGGAGAAGCCGTGGGGAATTAGGGATATAACTTGGATTGTTCAAGGGAATTGGGCACGTAATTCATTTGGGAATTTTGATTAATCCTGCCAGGCAGCATCGGTATCCAGGGGAGTTTTCTACCTGCTGGGGCTCTGACCCCCCCAGGCTGTGGGGAGGTCTGGGGCCTCGGGATGCTTTGCCTGGCGGGTACCACGAGGACGGGTGGCCCCAGGGCTACAGATCCGCCTTGGAGTTTGTCCCCAAAATCACCTTCTCTGGAGGCTTTTCTCCCGTCTTCCCCTTTGTTTCGGCTTTGAACAACAAAACCCACCAAGTCCCCCCCACGATTTTTTTTTTTTTTTTTTTTCCTTTTTTAAATGAAAAAAAAAAGTTCTTTTTCATCTCAAACCCACCCATCTCTAGGAGCACCAGCAGGGTTGGGTGAGCTTTTGGAGGGAGAGCTTTCCCAAGGGGCTGTGCCACCTTCTTCCCACTCTTTGCTCCAGATCGACTGCTTATTTTCGGAGAAGAATTGAGGGAGAGGAGGCCTCGGTCGAGGTTTTTTGCCGGCACCGGGGCAAGGCCGGGGCAAAGGCAGGTTGCCTCCCTCCTCCAGTGCAAGGGATGGCCACGGAGCATGTTGCCATGGAGAACTGGGATTATTCTGCGCGTGTGTGCGCCGGGGCCGGGGGGGGGGAAACATCGCAATTTCTTTATCTTTTTTTTTTTTAAAAAAAAAAAAACCACCCAAAACACTTGCGCTGGAGCTCGATGCCGTCGGCTCCCCCGACCTCGGGACCCTCCAACCCTCCAAACCCCATCCCCTCCTCCCTTCCTTCTCCAGCCCCAGTTCCTGCACCAGCTCCTCCACCGGGCTCTTATCTCCAATAATCCCCCCGTAAGAGGGCTTTCTGCTTGTTATGACACCCAGTGAAAGCGTGGGAGAAAGATCCTTTCTTCGCCCTTGTCCTCCACAGCCAGCCACTAGCCTGAATGGGAGGCTTTTTTGTGTCTCTGTGTGCCTGACTAATTGAGCTGAAGGACTTGCGTCTGGAAGGGCTTGAAAGGGACTTTTGTTGCCGCTGTGGAGTTTGTGGAAGGCGAATGAGCCCTGCTTTCTTAGGGGACGCGGGTCCTGGGCAAATTTGACTCTCGAGTGCTCACGCCTCCCGGTTCTTTGGGAAAATTAGAGGGGAAAAAGAGAAAAAAAGAAAAGGGTGGTGGGCTTGGGGTTTTGTGGGTTTTTGTTGGTTTTTTTTTTTTTGGTTTTTTTTTTTTTTTTTGGTTTTTTTTTCAGAGCATCCCTTGGAAAATTAATTCTAGCTAAAAAAAAATCCGGCCCGGCAAAGGTTGGTGAGCTGGCTGTAAAAAAGGGCATGGTGAGATGAGCTAAAACCAGTTAAAAATAACACATCAGGAACCTCTGCCTCCAAAAATATCAGCGTTGAGAGCCTTTGCCTCCTGTTTTTTGAAGGCCCAATAATCAAAACTCAAATAGCCTCTGTGATCCCAAGGGAAACTGTTCTGTGGTCCCAGGGCACTTCCACGTCCCGTCGGCTCCCGACGAGCATCGTCTGTCACGAGGCGGTTTGAGTCACCGCCGCAAAATTCCCCTTTCCCTCTTGCCCTTCACAGGAATGGTGAAAACCCAGGATTTTCCCTAAAAGTGCTTTAATTAGAGCTCAGTGCGGGGTCGTCCCTGAGCGACTCCTGGCACTGCTGACCATGGGAGCGTGCAGGAGGGAAGCCTTCTGCAACCTATAAAAGCCCCAAGCCCCAGATTTTTCTTGAAAATACCCACAAAGATCTTTCTTCATAGGAAAACCAAGAGTTTTGGGGACTTTAAAGGCTCTTTTCCATTGGGAATGCTGGTTTGGGGCACCTGGTTGGAGCCTTTGGGGACTTCCACCCCTGCTGGTGGCTCCTGCTGCCCCGTGTCCCATCCCAAGGACTCGACGCTTCCACGTGTCTCTGTTCAGGGTATTTTCTTCCTGCCCTCACTAATTTTTCATGATCTGACGCTGGATTCACTCAAAAACCCCCATCGCTTTCTCCCAGCCCATGTTTTTCCCTTAGGAAAAGTCCCGTGCGAAGTCCAGTGCTTGAGCATCCCCTCTGGAAATCTTGCAAAATAGGGAAAAAAGGATTTTTTGGGGGGGAAAAACAGGGCTTTTTGGCAGAAAACGGCCCAGCACGTGGGGAAGGCTGGTGGTAGAAATGGGGAAGAAAGGGGCTGTTCGGGGGATGCTCGGCCGCCCAGCGCCAGTGGCTTCTCTTGGGACGTGCAGCCCTTGGGCCTCGTCGAGAAGCCGCTTGAAATACGTCGAGAAATATGTTTCTTTTGTCTTTTGGGTTTTTTTTTTTTCCCCTCTTATTTTTCCTTCTTTCCAGCCATATCGCAGAGCCCTCCGCGCAAGGAATCGCCGTCAAAGCTGCCAGGCTCCATTCCACCCCCTGTGCGGATAAACACTCCCAGCGTGTGTCGTTTGGCAGGAGGTTTCTAATGCAAAGTGATTAAAACATTTTGAAAGTTGAATTTTATTTTTTTTTTATTTTTTTTTTGATGGGGTGGAGACGTAGAGGCTGCAAATGTCCACGGCACCTCTTTTTTCCTCCCCCTTTTTCCTGCGCCCAAAGGCTGCAGCCGGTGACTTATGGGCTGCAAAAATGCTGGAGCTTTCCAAGGCCAAAGAGTTGGGGGAAAAAAAAAAAAATGGGGAAAAAACCAGAGGAAATAGATTTGAAATAGATACGAATAGCAAAATTTGATGGAGAAAGGTGGTGAAGGAAAAGAGATGGGAATGAACAGGAGCCCTTTAAAAAAAAAAAATTAAAAAGAAATTGAAAATCACTTTGGAAAATGGTGCAGAACCCCATTTTCACGTGACTCCGCGAGGGAGGTTTTAAGAAATCGAGCAATTTCTGCGACAAACTTTACACAAACTGGGTTTTCTCTCCCGCAGCCCGAAGCCCGACCGGCCGCAGCTCCAGGGGATGCCTTTGCCACCAGGTATTTGCCGAGTGAATCCCAACCGGTCCCTGTCCCGGGTAAAAATGACAATTTAGATGCTATTTGTGTGCTGGTGAGGAAGCATTAGAGAAGTTTGCTTTCTCAGCACTGCCATATGATAATGATGGGGCCTATTAGTCATTAGCAATAAGTAGCTGTCGGCACGAGCCTCGCCGCCCGGGCACAGCACCCACCAGCATCCTTTATTCCACGCAGGACTTGGCTTTCTCTGCCTCCATTTATTCTTATTTTCTAAAAAAAAACCCCAACAATATCATTTCCAATAATTATTATAAAAAAACCTCACCCCGTTCCAGTTTTGGGGTTATGTGTGAGCTCGGAAATTAGGGCTCGGAGTCAACACCAGGTGAAGGGAGAAGCGCGAGGCTCCCGATGCCAACCTGAGTGCCGTGCTGGAGGCCAGAAGACAAAGAAACCCAAATTACTGGGGGGCTGGGACTTTAAAAAATTATTATTTTATTTATTTCTTTATCCCCTCCCTCATCATTTTTTAGTAGGGAAGGGGCTGACTCACTTTATTTATATATATATTTATTTTTTTTTTTTTTTACGCTTAAGCTTTGCCAAAGTGCTGAATATTTTACTCTCTGCAGAAGCCTTACCAGGCTGGGACCTGCTGAGATCAGATTAATGAAATAAAAAGGCTTATTTTTTTTTACAACTGGCCAGTAGTTCTGGGTTCCTGCATTTCAGAGCGTGCCGGGCCGCCTGTAAAACAATCAGTTTTATGGCGTTTCTCACCAAACCTCCTAAAATTTGGGAAATTCTGGCTCTGGCCCAGGTTATTGCTCCAGCCCCCAACAGCTTCCAGCTTAAATAATAAAAGGTTTTGAGCAGATGGAAAAAAAAAAATATCAAACGTGGGTATTGGAAGGAGCTATAGAAAATAACAGAAAAACCAGGCGGTTTTAGTGCAGATGAGGCATAATTCTTAGGCAAACCACAGCAATAATATTATAATGTGCTATTATTGCTAATCAATAACGGGGTCGCTGTAAAATATTTACAATTATGCAATGCCTCTGTTTCTCTGCTTTCCAGCTCATTGTTATATTCCTCATTCCCTACGTTTGGCGCGTGGGAGGTTTTTGCACCCGGGATTTCTCCCTTTCGCTTCCCGGCACCGGGGCCTTGGCATTTTTGGGGCTGGGATGGGGAAATGGGATTTTTTTTCCAGATTTTTCCCGAGGGCCACGAGCGGCTTGCAGCAGCTCGCTGCCGACGTCCTCGTTTTTGAGGCACCCGGAGCATCCCGGGGCGGGTGACGGGGACGCGGATGGGGACCCCGGAGGGAAACGGGCTCCTCCAGCGCTGGGAGAAACTCTGCCATTTTATTTATTTAATTTTTTTCATCGATGCGAAAGCCAGAAAAAAAGAAACCCCAAAGCATGGGATTTCGGTGTGTTTTGTGACATTTTTCCCAGCAGAGGAGGAGGCAGTGGCTCCCTGCCCGTCCCGGCGAGGGGGTTGGATGTAAACAGCCGAACCCTCGTGGCTGCCATAACCCTTCGCCGATGCACCGCGGGGAGGGTTTCACCTTCTGCCGAGTGGCCTGCTTTTCCCTTCCTTTTCTTTACTATTCTTTTTTTTTTTTTAATTAATATTTTCCTTTTTTCCTTTTTTTTTGTTTCCTTTTCGTTTTTCCTTTTCCTTTAATTTGTTTTCCTTTTCCTTTTTCTTTTTTTTGGTGTTCCCTCATCTTTTTTTTTTTTCCTTTTTCTTTTGCTTTTATTTTTGTTTTCCTTTTTCTTTGGCTTTTTTTGTTATTTTCCTTTTTCTTTTTTTTTTTTTTTACTTTTCTTTCTTTCTTTTATTTCTTTTTTTTTGTTTTGTTTTTCCAATTCTGCATTTAAGCCTGCTTTGTCTCGTCTCCTGCCGGCGCCGTTTAACGAAGGGGCAGCCGCTCCCACGCCAATGGGCTGCTTTTTCTGTTGTTGTTGTTGTTGTTATTTTGTTTTATTTTTTTTCCCTGGCGCTTTGTTCCCCCCAACGCCCTCCCTGGGGACCATGGGGCGCCCCCCCCCCCCGAGGGGTGTGGGTTGGGGGTGCCCGTGGATGGATGGGGAACACAAAGCCCCGAGGAAGACACGGGGCTCTTGTTATCCTGGTTGTGCGCGAAAGGGTTAACCCATTAGAAATTCCGAGCCCTTCTTCCGATAGTTAAACCTGATTTGCATGCATTTGCATAATGAATGTCATTTGCATTCTTGGAGGTTGGCTACTTCTGTGGGAAAAGTCAAAGCGGGATTGCGGGGAGGGCGAAGGGGGGTCGGCGAAGAAAGAAGGGAAGATTTTTTTTCCCCGCACCCCACGCGCATCCCTGCCCCTCGCCCTCCTCGCCCAAATGCTCTTTTTTTCCTTTTTTCTTTTTTTCCCCCCATTTTTTTCCCCCTCCTCGATGCCTTCCTGCCTCTCCCTTCCGCAGGAGGCACAAAAGCCAACGGCGGATGGGCCGCGTCCAGGCGAAGCGCATCCTTTTCCCTCTTTCCCCCCCCCTTCCCCTCCTTTAATTTCTCCCTCTTAATTCCATCTTGGCTCCCGTTCCCGGCGCCCTCATGCGCGGGAGGTGGGGGGGGATGCAGCCCCTCTTCCCCCCCCCCCCCTTCCCCGCGGGTGCATGCGTGCTGGAACGGTAGCAGAAAAGGGGAAGGGATAAAAAAAAAAAATAAAAAAAATAAAAAAAACAGGTGGGAGCCACCATTTTAGGCAGCCGACGTGTAAAATGGCCGATTCTCTTCCCCCCGCCTTGGCCCTCGCCACACAGGCGGCTGCGTCCTCGCCGCGGCCCCGGGGACGGGGATGGATGCCACCCGCATCCCCCCGGGTACCCCGTCCTCGCCGCCGGGATTTGCCTTTTCCCGCCGGAGATGGCCTCGGCCGCCGGGCGTCGTGGCCACGAAACCCCCCTCTTTGGCCACCAGCAAAAGGCCAACCCACGCCCCAAAATCAACCTCCTTTTGTTTCACCTTCCGTTTTTGCAAAGGCGACGTACATTTGGGGTTTTTTTTTTACCAGATTTTTTTTGGGTTTTTTTAATTATTATTATTATTTAATGTCTATGTTATTTTTTTTAGTTATCGTTTCAAACGACCCCCGCGCCACATGGGGATACGGTGGGATTTGAAGCTCGGCTGCCGAATTTTTTCCCAGTCGCGATAAGTGCCATTTAATTCTTTGTGTATCTGGGAAACAGCCGTTTAATTATTATTATTTTTTTTTCCGCTTTTTTGGACTAGAAAAATTCAACAGCATTTGGCTGTTGTCGAGACCATTTTATGGCTGTTTAGGGTGGGGGGGGGGGGGGAAAGAAATCGATGTGAAACACGAGTAAATTCATCCCCTTCTTGTGCGAGATGGGCAGAGGCTTCGCCTGGTCCAGCTGATTTTTGGGTACGAAATCACTGCAATAAGGTTAAAATGAGAGACGGGGGGGGGGGGGGGGGGGGGAAAGTAAATCACTTTGTACAACGTACAAGCCGGTGGGGTGTGAAGCGGTTAATTTTACTCCAGCCCTTGAAATATTTCGGGGTGCTTTTAGCTGAAGACCCCGTTGAGGGAGGGTTGTGGTTTAGGTGAAAATCGTGGTTTTCCACGAGGCCGGGTTTGTTGTTCCTTCCCGTTTCTCCCCATCCCTCTGTTGCCATGAGACCCAGAAACTTGAAAGCCGAGATGTGCCGAGCGAGTTTAACCCCGGTGCGACGGGAATTTTGGAAGCAGATTAAAAATAACCAGAAATTTATCCTTGGAAGAAAAAAAAACCAAAATAAATTTGATTTTTTTTTTCTTTTTTTTTTTTTCCTTTTTTTTTTTTTTTTCCTTTTTTTTTTTTGCCTGGTGGGCTGATGCTGGTGCCCCAAATGTGGTCCCCGTGGGGGAAGGGACCAGGGAAGTGATCACCATCACCGTTGCGTCCCTTTCAGTGGCCTCGGCCGCTGTCCCTGGGGATGGCGGTGACGTGGGGTCCCTCGAGCTGGCAGGACCCCCCCCCCTCGGCAGATCCAGCCCCTGCTGCCCAAACTGCCTCGTTCAGGAATGGGAAATACTTCCCCAAAAGCTCGCAAAAAATGCACTAAGGCTCTTAGCTATTTGGCTAAGCTGCATCTACTTAGTTGGTTTCTCACTGCTTTTATTTATAACCTTTGGTCCACACTGGGGGACGTATTTTTTTCTTCTTTTTTTTTTTTTTCTCATTCTCACCCTGGCTTGGGTCACGTTGATGGGTTGGACGTGGGGCTGGAAGGAGGGGATGGGTCTGGGCATCCCTGCTCTGCTCCCACCGGTGCCACTCGCTCGCCATCACCTAATTTCCATGGAATCGGATTCTCTCGCTGATTTCTGTAGCGTTATCAATGATTTATGGGACTAATGGGCAGGAGAAAAGGCTCTTTTTCTGGCCCAAGCGCCTGCCTTTATTAAACGAGCCAAGTAAATCCTGCACTGGGCGTTTAAATCACCGTGTAGCCTGTGAATAGCCGTGGATGAAAGCAGAGTTTATACAGATGAAAAAAAACACATAAAGTGAATTTTAATATAATATTAAAATAAAAAATAATTCTGTAAAGGGTGCTCCAGAGCAACCCGGAGCAGTGGCCAGTGGCACGAGGGCTGAGGATGCTTGGTTTTTGTTATTTTTAGGCAGGGATGCTGCCGGTGCCGGAGATTTCCTGCTGGTTTCCTACGGCATCAGGGAGGGGAAAGCCCTGGAGTGTTGGGGTTAAGGTCACAGGGATGCGTCGTGTCGGGCTCCTCGCCCGGCGTTCCATCCAAGTGTTTTCCCTCAGCTCGGCTCCCGCCGGCCATGGGTCCCTCCGGATGGGTCCCTCCTGGCTTGGGGCAGCCCGGCTGGATAAACTCCCCCTTGGCCACTGGGTGCTGCTGGGCTCGGGTTTGGCTTCCAAGTGCCACGGAGCAACCGCTGCCCTGGGCGGGGAGAGAAGCCTGGGGAACACAGCTCCCCAGAGGGCAAATTAAGGAAAAAAACAAAAAAAAAAGTGTTTGGTTTTTTTTTTTTTTACTTAGATTTATAGTTTTCGGTCCTGCCTCGTAATTCTTGAATACTCGGGGTTGGCAGGATTGCCACCACACCAGGCTGGCAGGGACAAGGGACAGTGATGGGGCAATGAGAGATTTCCCCTATTTCAAATTCCCCACCCACCCCACCCTGGAGCAGATTCCGGCTCCTCTCGCTCCCTACGGAGCTAAAAACCCTCCGGAGCATCTCCGCAGGGCTCGGGTCTGGAAACCAGACAGTTGCGAGGATGCCGAGAGTTTTCCAACTGACTTCTCTCTTCCTCCTTCCCTTTTTCTGCCAGAAATGTGGCAGAAATCTCCCCGCTTTGGTGTAATCCAGTCGGGGGGAAGGACGGGGATGCCATTTAACGCCTTCCCATCCTCTTTTCCTTCTTTCCCTGCCAGGGAGGAGCCGGCGGTTGACCCTACGTGATGTTCTGTGCATTTTCTGCCCGGCGAATGGTGGGTCTCTGGCCCCAGTGAAAGTTCACAGAGAATTTCCCAGTAAGTGGATTTATTTTTTTTTAATTTTATTTTTTTTTAAAAGGCTTTCCATAAGCTCTTCCACTGGACAGTCTCTGGCACCGGCACCCACCGGGATGGGCTGAGGGTCCCCAATAGCGCTCGGGGGCCGGTTTGAGACCACGGTGACCCACATTATGGGGAAAAAGAGGGGCCAAAAGCTCCACAGTTCCCACCACCTTTCTTGAGGTCCACTCGGCCCAAAGTCTTGAGCATCCACAGATTTTTGTTCCATATTTAACTTCTTTTATCGCTGGTTTGTTAACTCATTAATCCTCAAGCCCCGTGAGAGCTGTCTTTCCCACCCGCAGGAACAAAGGGCTCCTTTGGGGTTCTTTGGGGTTTTTTTTTTTTTTTTTGAGTCTTTTAAATGGAAAGAGGATAATAAAGGTGTTTCTGTTGCTTTTGTTTTTAACTCAGATGGGCTCGCTCTAACACGAACCCAACAGTGGGGGCTGTATGGAAAAAAGCCCAAAGCCATGAGACCCTGGCCATGTGGGAGCTGCCAGCAGGACCTGTCTTGAAGGACCCTCACCACGGCTGATCCCACGTGCACCCTCCTCTTCCTCCTCCTCCTCTTCCTCCTCCCGCCAGCAGACCCTGGCCCAGAGCATGGCGTAGACCCCGATTTCCACCACCATCCATCCAGGCTGCTTGAGACCAGCACTGGACATCGCTGGGGGGACACCAGCACTGGTTTGGGGACAGATGGGATGGAGAAGACACCGGGACGTCCCCATCCTGCCGTCGCGCATCGCCCCGTGGGCCACACTGGTGAGAGCGGGGTGGGATGTGGGTACCGCTGCAGTGAGGTCCATGGGGGCATGGGGATGCTGCAGCATCGGGAGGTGGGGAGCGCAGGTAGAGCCCGAGGCAGAGGTGACGGGCAGGAGGAGAGGGGCTGGGAAGGGACAGCTCGTTTATTAACGAGGCGCAGCTGAAGCAGGTCCTTTGCCAGTGGTCAAGTCTGAATCACAAACTCCGCATTGTTTCCGAGTGGGTTCAGCACATTTCCCTTCTTCTCCCCCTCCCTTCCCCTTTCCTCTCCTCTCGCCCTCGCACAAAGATGTCATTGTGCCGGGGACTTGGTGATGGCAGCGTTGTTATTTGGTCAAAAAAAAAAAAAAAAAAAAAAAAAAAAAGAAAAGAAAGAAGTGGGGAGGGGGGGACCCAACAAGGTGAAGAGGTTTAAATCAGCTTAGCCCAAATGCCAATTAAAAACCAAAGAGGATTAGGCTTGTGATCAGCAGAATAGACAGTCATTGTACCCGGACGAGGGGCTTTCCCCCCCAAGGCCCGACGCGATCGTGCCGCAGGTCTCACTGCCCATCGGCACCGCTCTCCTCGTGGTGGGACGGAGCGGGGCAGGGGCTGCCCTTGATCCCCGGCTGCCCGCACCCGCCGGAGCGCTTGCCCATGGCACGAGGCAGCCAAAGCCCCTCAGGTTTCCGGTGCAAAGATCTTTTTCTTGCATTTTTTTAAGTCTATGCAATGACTCTTGCCTTGGCTTGAGTTCAGAGCAAGGGGACGTCTTGATCTCTCTGCCACAGGGAAGCTCTTCCCTGAAAGAGGCTCTTGGTGTGAGCGCATCCCTCAGCTGTGAGCTGCCGGAGGGCCCCTGGGGTGAGGTCCTGTCCCAGACATTGTCTCCACCTCGCTAGACGTCCACATGCTGAGAGCTCTCACGAGCTGCTGGACCAGGCTGTGAGGGCCGTCAGTCAGATCCCCACTCCTGAAGCCTTTGGTCCTGGGGCAGTGGTGGAGAAACGCCAGGAGCATTACACGCCTGTTCTCCAGCCAGTGGAGATCCAGAGAATCATAGAATCATAGAATGGTTAGAGTTGGAAGGGACCTTAAAGATCATCGAGTTCCAATCCCCCTGCCATGGGCAGGGACACCTTCCACTAGAGCAGGTTGCTCAAAGCCCCATCCAACCTGGCCTTGAACCCCTCCAGGGATGGGGCAGCCACAACTTCTCTGGGCAGCCTGTTCCTTCTTCTTTCTTCTTCCAAAGAAGACTTTGTACTTCTCTCCACCATGGCCTGGAGATGACATCTTGGTGCTTTTTGTCTGGTTTAATCCTCTAGTGTCATCCACTTGCTGCTTTCATGGTTTGAGGTCTCATGTATCCAGAAACTGTGGTCCCTGTAGCACCCTCACCTGTGGGAGAGGAACCTGGGATGGGTGAGGTGGGTCTGGGTGCTCACTTGGACATCTGCCCACGATCAGACCCCCACGGCTCACCCAGCTCTGAGCATCTCTCCCAGTACACCAGTAAACCAGTAAAACCCCAGGAACAGAAAGATGCTCTGTACTGGTGTGGCTGCTGTTACTGGGGATCGGGGTCTGTGGCCATGGCCGTTTCATTCCTGACTCTACCAACAGAGTGGTGAAGGCAAATCCCCTTTGGCCAACACGGCTACAGGGGTCTAAAAACTGGGTGGCCACACCAGGGGTGTCTTTACACCACAGCGGCATCTTAAAAAAGGTCTTCATGTAGGCAGAAAGTGTAATCATACGCTAATTTTAAGGCTTTTTTGGAAAGGAAAGGTGCAAATCATGGGGGAAAGTCAGGCCAAGCAGGGAGATGTCTAAGGGACATCAGCAGCAAATCCTGGAGGAGCTTCATCCTCTCCATGTCTGAGTCCAGGGTTCAGCCCAAGCCCCACTTCTCTTCCAGCTTAGTGCTGTCTGGTCGATGGGGATGTGAAAGGCCCCCCTGCACCTCTGTCCCCCCTCTTCTTGGGGGCTCTGTGGGGTGAATCCTCTCTGCTAAGGGGGACCATCGCCTGGCTGAGGTGGCTCTGGTGCTCGGTGGACCCCACTGTCCTGCTTTGATGGGAACCCAGGGACGGCTGCGATGGAGCTTGGTCAGTCCCCAGCCATCACCAGGCAAAAGGCAAAAGCTCATAGAATCATAGAATGGTTGAGGTTGGAAGGGACCTTTAAGACCATCAAGTTCAACCATTAACCAAACACTGCCCAAACCACCACGAAACTATGTCCTTCCTGGGAGAAGATAAGCTGAGACATTGCCACCATCGGCTCAGGATGCAAAATGCTCTGGGCCTTGAGCCACGGAGAGGAAAAAGGAGCAGAAGAGCCTTTTCTCTGAAGAGCAGAAGAAGGAGATAGCATCCCAGCTCTGGACCAGGAGCCATTTCGCCCCAGTCCTGGGGACAATTGGCATCGGCTGAGGGACCACAGTGACGGACGATGCCGGTGCCCAAGCGGTGGATGGTCAGGCAGGGTTTTGGGGCAGAAGGCAGGGATGCTGCAGAGAGAGGGAGACGTGCTTTAGGGGACAGAGAAAGGGTGAAGGATGTCATGGGCTGGGAGGTGCGATGCCACCACCGTCCCCACACCCAGGGATGCCCACCATCACCCAGGGCGCGCTCAGGCCGTGGGGAGCGGGGAAGAGGGCAGGATCCCTCATCCCCTTTTGTTGCCGCCGTGTAATTTATGATATGAGAGAGGGCCATTGTCTGGACCCATCCTGTATTTTTCCGAGGGCTTTGCCTCTCTTCCCAGACCCCCGCTGTGCTCCGGCTACTGTACGGTTGCTATGGGACGTGCTCCCCGCGCCGCCGCTATGCGGGGCAGTGCCGGGGAGGGCTGCCCGCCGCGGACGGACCCATCTGGAGCCCCGAGCCCCGCTGCCGGCAGCCCAGCCGCCCCGCCGACGTGCCGAGGGCCTGGGAATGGGGCTTTCGGCCCTTCCAAGTTCACGGCCACCGGAGGCATTCAGCTGCCGGAGAGGAGGGGAGGGGGGAAAAGAGGGGGGGGGGGGGGGCAGCGGGATCTGGGGCGTTTGGCTCCATTCTCCCTTCCCTTTCAGCGCCGGCAGTGTCCTCGGCGCATACAGATCCCCCGTCCCTTTCTCCTCCTGACAAGTGCGCACATAAATAAATTACCCCACCGGGCGAGTGTGGAACAATCTGTCCCCTAAATTCTATTCATCGCCAGACAGGACCCATTATTCCCCCGATTAAAGCCGCTGGAGTAGCTTGCAAGGGTTACAGTTACTCTGTCAAACTGTAAATAAGACACTAAAAATAAAGGGCGCTGGCGAGGGAATGGGGGAAAGGGAAGCCAGACTAATGCCTGCTGCTAGGGAAACCGAATGAATCCCTAATGACGCCTGTGTACAAACTGCAAATAATGAAGGAAAAGTGACAAACAGACCTCGGCCGGGCTGCGGTGAGGTCCTCGCTCGGCGGCGGGGACCCGCTCGCTCCTTCCTCCGGGGAGAGCCATCGGGGAGCGGGACCCCCTTCTTAAAAGCCCTTCTTTAATCCCTCGTGCTTAACTTAGGGCAAGGTTTAGGTCTTGTGGGTGTTTTTATTGTTCAGGCATAAAAATCGCCTCCGCTTGAGCCCGTTTTTTGAGGCTGCACGGGGGAAACGTCCATCGCCCGTGGCTTCAGGGCAGCGTGCAGAGAAGCAGCGCTCAAAACTTTAGTTAGAGCTCTGCTTTTAGAACCATTGCATGGTCCAGGGTAGGACAGGGCTAGAAGTTGGGGGTTTAAGTCCCTCTGTCTGCCCCAGGCAGGAGGGATGGAGCCCTGGGTCCTTCCCGCCCGCAGCAGGTCATCCATCGCCCAGACGGGGACCTGGAACCCAGACCCGGCTCTGCTGCCCGTGGCCATGATGGATTGCAGGGAAGGAAGTCTCCAGCCCTAGAAAGCCCTCTTTGGATAAAATCCAATTCCGTTCTTGCTGCTCTCTTACCAGCCAGCAGAGATGGGGATGTTCACCTCACAGCGGGTCCTTCTTTTCTTCCTCTGATACCTTAAAGGCTGAAGAGGCAAAAATTTACCAACTGTAGACTTATCTTGGGTTTTTCTCCGTTCCAGAGGGACTGAGATGTGAGAGTTTTATTTTAGGTCCAGCTTGAACTATTCCCATCAGCTAAAGGCTGGGACGCTCCCTGTGTTCCTCAGGGAAATATTATTTTGATTTATGTTATGAAGTGTGTAAAAGATGCAGGGAAGGGAGCTCCGAGCTCTGCCTCTCCAGGTGGATACATACTCTCAAAAGGAGAACCTCAAGCAGAGAAAGTCTTTTTGCAGTATTGGGGACCCGGAGCAGATGGGTCACTGGGCTGGAAACTGATCTCTCATCCCCCAGGTCTGTGCGGATGCCACACTGCACATGGAATCGTGGAATGGTTTGGGTTGGAAGGGACCTTGAAGATCATCTCATTCCACCCCCCTGCCCTGGGCAGGGACACCTCCCACCAGACCAGGTTGCTCCAAGCCCCCTCCAACCTGGCCTTGAACCCCTCCAGGGATGGGGCAGCCACAGCTTCTCTGGGCAACCTGGGCCAGGCTCTCACCACCCTCACAGCAAAGAACTTCTGCCCCACAGCTCAGCTCAATCTCCCCTCTTTCATCTTAAAACTCATTAGATCCATCCTGGGACCTTATCTGCAAAAAGGACCAGGGAAGGGCATGAGTCGTGAGCAGGGGGAGCCATGAGATGCCAACCCCCGGGATGTGGGTGCTGCTGAGCCCGACACTCACCCCTTCTCCCACCACCAGAAAAATTGCAAGTGTCCTCAGGTAGAGGAGGTTTTAGAGATGGGCTCCAGCTTTTCACAAAGCTCAGACATCTTAAAAGGGATTTTTCAGGCCGGCTGAACTAGTGTGGAGCCCGGTTGCATTTCCCAGTCGGGTCAAACCTGGGCTTAGCAGATTTCTTCTCTTTCTGTCTTAGGAAAAAAAAAGAAAAAAAAATCCCTTTTCACCCCCAATTGCTGGCTGCGAAGCCTCATGACTCCGCGGCAGCATTCCTGGGCTGTTCCTGACGCGGGGTGGTATGTGTAGAATTTCAGAGCGCGGCACGTAGGTCCACGTCTCCCCTCCGCTTCCCTGGTTGGACCCGGCTATTTGGAAGAAACTCCACGAGGGAGCAGTGAGATTTATTGTTCTACAAGCAATGGTGATGTCTCTGTAGCACCCACAGGCCCGGGGAGGTGTGGGTGGGTGGTGATGAAGGGAGAAGTGTTCTCCTGTCTCCCTTCTCCAAAATGTACCAGTTTTGTTGGAAAAAGGGAGCAATTTGAGGAAAAGTCTCATGGTCAGCCAAGGCTGAGCAAGTGAAACCCAAATCTGGGGTGTCCTGGTGCTCCCCAGTCATGGAAACGGGCAGATCTTCATGAAATCAACTCCTTGGAGGTTTTCTTCTCTCCAGAATAGTGATGGACTTAGAGAGCCTAAACTCATCCTAGGAGAGGGTTTGGATCCCGGGGCTTCGCTCCCTTGGCAGGGATGGCTTTGCCTGAGGACTTGGGTCCTGGAGCAGCTTCAGTGCCAGGGATGCACTCGGGAACGTTCAGCTCCCCTTGAGACAGCACCAAGAATGGCAAGACTTCATAAAAATGAATTTATTTGCCTCTCCCTGCCTGAATCTCTTGGGTTGCATCGTTCAAGGTTTCTCTCCACCTGTAAAAATACAATTATTGCTATTATTTTTTAACGAAAGCTGTGATTCCCCTCCATGTTAATCACCCGGCTCCAGAATCTCCAGCTTTAGGACGGTGTTTTATGAGACTGGTGGTTGTTGGCCCTTGAGCAGCGCACGTCCTGACCAGGTTTGCCCTTCAGCCACCTGGAGAGATGAGGAAAATCAGACAATCCTCAGTATTAAATACCTTCATACCAGTTCTGAGAACATCCCGTGCCTACCTGCCACTCTTTCTTTTCCTCAAAAATACCTGAACGTATTTATTTGCTTGTATCTATGGATATCCTCTAGATGTGGCAATAAACCACCCATTTTTCTCTTCCTTGGGCATCCCGAGGTTGCTCAGCGAGATCTGAGGGGCTGCTTGAGCGCTCGTGGAGGCCATGGTGCAGTCACACCACCGCCAGCCCCCTCCCCTTTTCAAGGGTTAGGACGAGGCAAACACCTTCCCTTGGGTTTAATTCTAAAAACCTGATTTTGAGGGTGTTTTCTGGCACACAACGCGTACGCGCTTGCCATAATGGCCAGGTAGCTTGCATGGCTAAATCACTCTGGATATATTTATTTATTTATTCATTATAAGCTCCTTTTAAAGCACGTTTAAATGCTTCCCCGCAGGCTCGTGCGAGGGCTGTTAAGGGCTTCATTTGAATAAATAAGTGCAGAGGTACAGGAGGAACATCACCATAACCCCCTGGAAACCCCAGCGCCGGCGATGGCATCAGAGGACCGGCGAGCGGGAGAAGGGGCCTCGGCGTTATATATTCCATAAAGTAGAGTAATTAAGTATTACTAGTTTTGATGACTTCAAACAGAGTGACTCCAGGAAATAAGCCCCTTCTTTATAATTAGTGGGATTTCCTCTGCATCAAACGGAGAGATTGATTCTTTAATCTGCTCACATGCTTTTGATTTGGTCTTTCAGCTGCTTGTACCAACTGCTTCCACTCCCTGCTCTTGCCGATAAAACCTCGCAAAGGAGATTTTAGGAAGGCATGACCTGAGTTGAGGTCCAGGATTTTCTTTGTGTGTGGCTGTTTTGTGTATTCTTAATTTGCCCCAGATGATGATCGTGATGATAGCAATAATAAAAAATAGACAGAGACACCGATTTTTAACATCCATGTATGTTTAGGGCAAATAATTGCGATTTGGGGGTGTGTGTATATGTGTGTTACTTTTTCTCTTCCCAGCACCATTATTAGCTCTCTAAGACCTACAAAGGTCATTTTGGTGACCTGTCCGCTGTCCCAAGTGGGTCTTACTGCAAAATCTTGCTCTTGTAAGAGAGCCCAGACCTAACGCCGGGGTCTGGCTGGGCTTTCAGCATTTCGAGGGCTCGGTTAAAATAAGGACTTGATTTCTTAAGGACTTGGGACGTGCAGAGGGTAGAGGTCCCTTTTCTAGACCACGTAAATTGTTTGGTCCTGATTTAGGGCTAATCCCAGGAACTTTGAAAGCTCTGTCGGAAATCAAATCCCCCCAAATGTTGCTGCTTAGTTCAGGGGGGAGCAGGAACTTGCCCCCCTATGTGTGTGAGAAGCTGATGGTGAGCAACCAGCTCAGTCCTGGGCATCTCCACGGGGTTGGTGGCCCTGTGCCAGTCGTCTGGGAAATCCAGTCTGGGGTCTGTGCTGGTTCCAGGCACAGACTGGACCTACCCTGTGGTAACCCACCTCCAAAATAGCTCAGATTTTGACCCATAGAATCATAGATTCATAGAACCATTTAGGTTGGAAAAGATCTTTAAGATCATCAGGTCTAACTGTCAACCCAGGTACTGCCAAGTCCACCACTAACTTTCTTTCTGACATGTGAGATTCTTCTGGGACTTCCAAGGAGGGAAAAAAAAGGGGGAAAATTTGGGATCATGTTGTTTTCCATCCACCTTTTGGTCCTGTTGGAAACGTGCAGCGCGGGCGAGGCAGAGGCTCATGGTGCTGCACCTCGAGTGTGTCCCTTTGGGTGACAATTGGAGGATGATGACTCTACAGGGGATCATTTTGGTGGTGGTAGAGCAGAAACTGACATCCCACCCACAACCCTTCCTTTTTGGTGGGGCTGGCATTGCTCTGGGTGTGTCTTGCACAAATATAGAGTGAGGAGGGCAAGCACGGGGCTGTCCCCACCACACTTTTGTGGCCAAGCACAGGGTTGTCCCCACTGTGGTTTGGTGGCCAAGCATGGGGTTGTCCCCATTGTGGTTTGGTGGCCAAACATGGGATTGTCTCTACCGTGGTGTAGTGGCCAGGCATGGGGTTGTCCCCACTGCGGTTTGGTGGCCAAGCATTTGGTTGTCCCCACCACGGTTTGGCGGCCAAGCATTTGGTTGTCCCCACCACGGTTTGGCGGCCAAGCATGGGGCTGTCCCCACGGCGGTTTGGTGGTCACCAGCCCTGCAAGGAGATGCAGTGGGAAGGGGGCAGTCATACCGGAGCCCACCTGCAGCCAGGATAAGGCTGAGGAGCACGGGGGGAGAGCTGGGGAGCAGTTTAATATGCCCCTTGCAAAGCCTCCCCTCGTCTGGAGCTGTGTAGAACACAGATCGTATAATTAGGGACCCGGTGAATACGTAACTGTACAATTATGCAAATAGTGATCAAAATCACTGTTTTCAGCAGAAATGTCTGAAGATCAAGACGGAAGCTTCATGCAACCTTAATTTAATCTGGTCCTGCAGGAGCAGGGAAGGTCTGATGGATGACCCAACCCCATGTTCAGCGTGGCCAGGGCGGGAGGCGGGGGAGAGGAGCGGAGCGAGGGGGGGTGGAAAACGGCGCCGGGATCATCGCATCGTGTTGGCAAAGCAGGGAAAAAAAAAAGCAGAAAAGGAAGTGCTGGTGTTTACAGTGATTTTTTCTTTTTATTTCAGGTGAAGAACACAAGGCTGGAAGGAAAAAAAAAAAAAAAAAGTAGAAAAGAAAGGAAAAAAAGGCTCCAAACCCAGGAAATCTGTGTTAATTGCTTATGAATGTCTCTGTCTAAAAAATTATCAAATTGATGTTGTCGTGCTTTTTTTTGACAGCCTGTCTGTTACATTTTTTTTTTAAAATATTCATGCATGGAAATCTAATTACTAGGCAAATTTAATGATAATGAAATGAAGGCACTTTAGCAGAAAGCACGGGGCCTTGTTAATGTTTTCTCAGCCTCTGTCTTGTTCATATTTTTAAAATATATATTTTTTTTTTTTTTACAACTGCCTTTCTTGCGTATGAAAAAAAAAAAGGATTGCTGAAAATAAAACTTGGATTGCTGAAAATGTTTGTGGTGGCTCTGTTTATAATGATGGGGAATTTGCGAGGTGATTAAAGGTGTTTTGCAAAAATCAAATGAGCCTAACCTAATCAGATAAGGCAGATGAAATATTATTATTAGAGAGGTAACATTAAGAGCGTGCCTGGAGGCTTTAACGAAGATGAAGGCTCTGGCGTGCTGTGCAGAGGCAGCAGCACCTTGGCCATCCTCTGGACTTCTCCAACCCCGTCTCAGGGCATAGGTCTGGTCATGCCGTCCCTAAGCCAGGTCTGGATGGATGGATGGAGCATGGACGTGGTGGCTAGAGTGTGGCTGTGATTAATGGAGAATGCGTGTGATGGTTGGAGCATGTATGTGATGCTTGGAGCATGTACGTGTTGGGTGGAGCATGTACACGATGGATGGAGCATGTACATGATGGGTGGAGCCTGTATGTGATGGTTGGAGGAGCACATGATGGACGGAGCATGTACATGATGGGTGGAGCCTGTATGTGATGGTTGGAGGAGCACATGATGGTTGGAGCAGCACGTGATGGTTGGAGCACACATGCAATGGGTGGAGCCTGTATGTGATGGTTGGAGCACGTACTTGATGGTTGGAGCACACATGTGATGGATGGACCATGCATGTGGTGCTTGGAGCATGCGCATGATGGATGGAGCACACCTGTGATGGACGGAGCACACATGATGGATGGAGATGTGCATGATGGTTGGAGCATGCATGTGATGGTTGGAGAACACATGCAATGGGTGGAGTGCGTACGTGATGGTTGGAGCATGCATGATGGTTGGAGCCCACATGAGATGGTTGGAGCATGCATGTGATGGTTTGAACATGCACATGATGGCTGGAGCACAGGTTTGATGGATGGAGCACACATACGACAGTCAGATTATGCACCAAGCTCCCACCACCCCAGCTCCACCTGCTCTTGGTCCCTCCTGCGCCCTAGCTGGGTGGGCATCAAGCAGAGTCCTAGCAGCTGGGTGGTGGCAACAAGCTGTGGTCCCACCCATGAGGAGATGACACTTGAGAGCTGTGAGCAATCAGGGCAGGGCCCAGCATGGCTACTGGGGCTGTTACTCTATTTTGAAGGAGGGCATGGAAGGGCTCTGCTTTCCTCTCTTCTTCCTTCTCTTTCCTCCTTCATCTCAGCTTCTGACCATGCTAGTGCTGGTCTTCCTGCTCCTCAGCTCTCAGGTTGGCCTTTGATTTTTCTATGTTCTTAAGGGTCTGGCTGTTATTTTGTTGATGTTGAAGGTTTTACTGGGGGTGTTGGTGACCCTGGTCATCTTTGTAGGGTCTGCTCTTCTGGAAGACCTTCATGAACTTGCTTTTGCAGTGGTTGGAGTGCCCTGGTGAAGGTGGTGTAGGTGTGAAGGAGTGCAGAGCTGGACTTGAGAGGATGGGAGCCCCCCAAATGGGGTGCCCAGCTGGTGCACATGGGGGCCCAGCTGGCACCATGGGTCTCGTGCCCCTCAGATATCCCCAGCAGGGCTCAAAGCGTGACGTCTCCGTGGCCCTTGTTCCTGTGTCCCTTGTAGGAACAAAGTGAGATGAGAATTTGGGACTTTGCAGACCTGGCTGTGAACATGGGTTGGCAGAACTGGCTTTTTTTTTTTCCCCAGAAATGCTGCCCTTTGCGTCCTGGGAGGGCACTAGTGACGGCTCAGTGGGTTTGCACAGCCGTGTCAGGTCCTGAGGGAGGACCGTGAAAGGCCAGGACACATTTTGGACCTCTCTTGACTTGAAAACTTCCTGCTCCCTCGGCGAAGGTCCCTGCTTGGCCCTCCTTGCCCTGCAGACCAGCTTTCCTGGCTGTGGCAAACCTCTTAGAGGTAGCTCCTGGACCATGTTAATCCCCTTAATCCTTCCTGTAGCCCTTTCCTGCTGGTTATCGGCGGCTGAAAGGCTTCTTGACCCCAGCTCCGAGCTGCTGTGTTCAACTGTGGAGGGACCAACCTTCCCCAGAGGTGGAGGAAAGACGGTTGACCCCCTTCGTGCCTCTGGTTTCCACCCCTCCTGCAGCAAAACACTCGTAGGGCTGAGAGGAGGGTGGGGAGAGGTCCCTGCCTGCCCCTACATCTGCAGATTTGGGGTCTGGATTTCCAGGTTTGGGGTGGGACATGCTCCTTCTGCACTCAAGGTCTTCTCCATCCTGCCAGAGGAGCCCATGCCCACCATCAGCGCGATGCTTCTACCCCCTGCCCCGATGAAAGGCTGGGACAGGAGGGGTTTGGTGAGATGGGAAGGGGTTGCAGACTTTGTTGGGGAGGGTTCTCCAGCTCCTGGATCCCCCCCAAGTGCTTTTAATAAAGGCTTTTGCCCCCCTTTGCTTCTCCACCTCTTGTCTCCCAAAGTCCTTCATGTGGTTGTTCCTCACCCTTCATCTCATCTCCTGGGGTTTCCATGGGGGGACCAGAGCCCTTCTGGGGTTCTCCAAACGTGGCGGGGGGGGGGAGCAGTTTGATGCTCAGCTCTGGGCTGAAAAAAAAATATAAAAATATCCCTTTTCCGCGTGGACTCGGGAGCGATCCCGACCTGCACATCTGCACGCGGCCGTGTTTGTTTCACCGAGCTCTTTGAGCCGCATTTATCCTGCCAAAATGACAGTTTTCTATTAGAGAGCTGCAGCCCGGCACCATGATTATAATTGTCACTAATTTCTTTCTTTTGCAATCAGGTTCCTACCTTGACACTCTGGCAGAAAATGAGGCAGATTCCACCCCCTCCCCCTCCATCCCACACCCCCCCCCCCAGGCAGGGCAAGGCCGGCTCTCAAAATGTTTGCGAAACCCTGATTTCTGCAGGGGAAGGTGATGCAGCTCTGGGGTGTCTGTGCAGAAATGCCCAATTTTGGTTTATGGTGAGGAAGGGACAATACGAGGGACACACAGACCGCGGGACCCTTCTGAGGGGGCAGAACCTCCCGCCGGTGTCCTCGCTGAGGGTAACCTGCTCCACCAGTTGAGGTTTTTCCCACTAAAACCCTGTTAAATCGGTGTAAACGGGGGTGTAGCGGGCAGGGAGGCAACCGGTGGGAGGGGGGGAAAGAGGCTGTGGGGCTCCTGAGGGTGTGGGGAGCGGGGGGGGGAAGCGCTTCCGAATCCCTCCTGCATTTCCACAGGGGTCATGGGAGGAGAATTTGGCCCTCTTATTTATTGGCTTATTTATTTATTTTAGCTTCAGCCTCTGAAGAGTGTGCTGCCGAGATTCCCAGGGGGTATTGCTTGGCAGAAGTCCCATGATACCCTCAAAAATATCCTCCCCCCCCCCCCCCCCCCAACCCCGAAATAACTCGGTAAAACAAAGCGGTGGATTGTTCAGCCAACTAAAATTACCAGCACGTCAAATAAAATATGTACAGCATTAAAATAAAATTTGCATTGCAATAATGCTTTATTAAGCACATTAGGAGATTAAAAGAATCAACCCCATTTGTTCCCATTCATGTTGCGGCAGGATTTGCATTTCTTCCCCCCAACCTCCAAGTAGCCCCTCTCCTTTGGCTCGTTGGGCGAGTGATTTTTCTCAGGGAACCTTGCAAAGATCCCCCCGTCCCAAAAAAAGGATCCCCCCCCCCCCCCCCAAAGAAGGTGTGTGTGTGTATACGCCGAGGGTTGGTTGTGGGGTTTTTTTTTGTTAAATCAAAGCACTTGACTTGGTTGTGTGTTTGTCTGCCCGAGTGTGCGGCAGAGGAGGGGTGGAACAGCGAAGAAAAGATTTGTCTGCTCCCATTTCAGCTAAAAATGGTTAATTAAGACAATAGAGGCTATATAACAATTGGGGCCGAGGCCGTGAATGGTTGTCTAGACTCTATAGTTCAGCTCCAACTTCTCCGTCGGAATTTTAACTTGGCCGGGCTCGTTTCCCCTCCCCTCTTTCCCCGCCTCTCAGCTCATGTCCATAAGTTCCCTTTTCTCTTTTGTTTGTTTTTTTTTTTTTTTTCTTTTTTTTTTTTTTTTTTTGTCCTTAATCAATCTTTTGAGCGAGGGGGGCCGGATTGACGGCTCTGCCCGTCATCTGAGGGCTTGTGTTAGCCACCGCGCTGCCTTCCCAGCGCCCCGACGCGGGGAGAGGGGCTGAGACCAGGTCTTGGGGTTCAGTGGAGTGGGGGGAACGGTGGCATAAATGAGAAATAATTAATTTTTTTTTAATGCTGGAAGCCTTGGAAAAGGTTGGGGAGAAAAGGTGGGGGGGGGGGGCTGGTGATCTGTGGTTTTGGGGTGCAGTGAGGGTTATATGAGTTGTGTTGCCCTGGCTCTTGCAATCTGGGTTGCTCTGAGCTGGGGCTCTTGGGGTCCCCTCGGGGGGTCCCCGCAGGCAAACCCTGCCCTCGGGGGTCTCCGTACAGCAGGTGGGTGATGAGGATGGACAGTGTTGAAGCCAAGCGCTACCCGATGGCTCTGCTGGACGAGGTGTCCCCTGCCTTCCTGCCGCACACCTTGAGCAGGAATTGGGTTTGGGGGTGTTGCTCTGGTCCCCATAACTCCAGCCTCCCCCCGGTCAGGATCACAGCTCCTCCTCGGGCTGTTAAAGCAGCTCTGAGATACCCCCAGGCTTTGAGGAGAAGCAGGAAGAGGTGGGGAGAGACCTCAAGTGGCAAAGTGGCACCCAGATTTTCCACTTCCAACGTTTTTTAAGCTGACCTTTGGGAATCGCTTCAAAAATACCCTCAAAGGGCCTAAGAAAGGGCATCCCAGGGCTCCAGCTTCCAGCACAGGGATCCAGTAAAACACTCGATCTCCATAAATCTGAGCTCAACCTAAAATCTTGGTCCTCATAGGAGGATGAGGGCCGTTACTGGAGCAGCTCCCCCCCCCCAACAAAGCCTAGGGGTGCTCCCCATAGCTGGGGTGGGGGGGTCTTGCAGCTTGGGGTGTCCCCCAGCTGTGCCGTGTTGGATCTTCTCAGCTTTGTCACTTATGGGGGGGAGGGGGGGGGGGGGGGGGGCCTCAAACCTCTCTTTCACTTCGGTGGGGAGAACCTCCCGTGGGGCTGGAGGAGCCCGGCTGGTGTCTAGGTGGCTTTAAAGGCAGTCTGAAGTGGCTGCACTATTATAATGGCAGGCACAGCGGGAGGGAACCTCTCCGGAGGAGGAGGAGGAGGACGTGGGGATGCAGCCACACGCTTGAAATATGGGCGAGATTATTCCAACTGCATCCATGCAAATGAGGCCCGTCTGTAGACAGGAGAGACAAAAGGTCATTAGCTTCCCATGTAGAGCCCTTCGTGCTGGGCCTAATTTACTGTCTTCCTAACGCTTTCCTACAGATCTTGCAGTTTCAAGGCTTAAAACGGGGGTATTTTGGCAGTTTTGAGAGGTGTTGAACAACTCGGGGGTTATTAGACGCTGTGGGATGTGCAGGGAGCGGGAGGGACGTGCGAGAGTTCAGCTTCTCCTCGAAAGCAGAGGTTTGGGACTCGTTACCTACTGCGGGTTGGCTTGGAAATTTCAAGTGTACTTCAGGGCCTCCTGAAATACAAGATCCCCCAGGTTCCCCCCCAAAAAATGTCAGTCTCTGAGTTTTCACCTGCCTGAAAGTTTGCTCTCAGCTCTATTTTTGATCCCCAGATGATTCTTGGTTTCTTAGGTGAAGCTGGGGCTGGATTGTGTGGCCATCTTGGAGCTGGATGCAGCTGCTGGACCCGAGCAAGCCAGGAGCATCCTTGGGGCGAGGGGCACCCCTGTTGTCCCCAGGGGACCCATCCCTCCTTCGGGCGAGTGGCACCGGCTGCCTGTGGTCACACAAACGCCTGGCTGAGCTTCCCACAGATCCAGAGACATCTGTGAGCTCAGAAAATCCTTCCCTGGTCTGGGGTTGCCCTCAATGTTCCTTCCGTGAGCAACTTGGGAAGGGTCAGATGTTTCGGAGGCTCCTTCAGCCCTTTGTGAACCCCTTCAGGGGCCTAAGGGACCTGGGCTGGGACCAGTCTGCTCAGAGGGTGCTTCCAGTAGGGTTTGGCACAGGGAGCTTCCCTGTCCCCCAAAAGGGGCTGCTGCCTGAATTTTGGGCACTGAAGTGATGAGGGACAGTGGCAGTATGTCCCTGGGTGTCCTTAAACTTTGAATTTTGGCTGCCCTGCTCACCATCAAGGTCCCGTGGGGAGGTGGCAGTGGTGGGAAGGGGTTGGTGTCACCCCCAAGCACTGAGGTGGGATTCAGTGCCAACTTGCACACAGGGTGGTGGGTTACGTGGTCTGGTTTGGCTGGCAAAGGGGATGAGGGTGCTCTGGGTGGTGGGACTCCTGCGGCCATCCCTGGGTGCGGGACTGAGCACCCGTGAGGACAGGCTGAGAGAGTTTGGGGGGGTTCAGCCTGGAGAAGAGAAGGCTCCGGGGAAACCTTAGAGCCACTTCCAGTCCCTAAAGGGGCTCCAGGAAAGCTGGGGGGGGGGACTCTTGATGAGGGAGGGGAGCGATGGGACGAGGGGGAAGGGTTTTAAGCTGAAAAAGGAGAGATTTAGGTTAGATATTGGGAAGAAGTTCTTTGCTGTGAGGGTGGTGAGAGCCTGGCCCAGGTTGCCCAGAGAAGCTGTGGCTGCCCCATCCCTGGAGGGGTTCAAGGCCAGGTTGGAGGGGGCTTGGAGCAACCTGGGCTGGTGGGAGGTGTCCCTGCCCAGGGCAGTGTGGGGGGGACTGGATGGTCTTTAAGGTCCCTTCCAACCCAAACCATCCCACGTTTCTACGACGGAGGGTGCCGTCCCCAGGGCTGGGAGCCACCGCGGTCCCGCCAGCCCTGCCTCCCCCAGCCCGGGATTGAGAGTTTATTCACGCACTAATCAAAGTGACATGATGGTCGTGGCAGACTAAAGCCATTCACTCCCCGAGCTGGCGAGGTCGGGAGGTCGCCCAAGTTCGCAAGAATGGGGCTTTTGTGATGCAGATGGGCAGAGAGCGGCCAGACGAGAGCGTGGCAGGGTCCCCCCACCGCTGTGACGTCGAGTGGGACCGATGTGCTGGCATGGACCTGAGCGGGGGGCTCCTCCGCTCCCCAGGGTGGCTGGAGACTCGGCTGGGGACACCAGGGGCTGCCCTGGGGTGGGCTTGGAGGGTCCGGGTGTGGGTCCTCCTGCAGGAGGATGAAGAGGAGGTTAGGAAACCATTTTTGGGGTGCGTGCACCCCTGCAGCAAGGCTGGATGGTGCTGTGGGGCCACAGGATGCTCGGTCCTGGTGTGGGGCCACCTCAGAGCAGACACCCAACTCCCCCTAACTACATGTGGGGCTGGGAAGGGGATGACTTTAGGGTTGCACTTCCCAGTGCTGCTGCACCCATGTCAGTTTGGCCTTGCTGGGGGGACCAGGTGGGCCCCCCCAAAACTCACAGGGTGTCTGTGGGGCTCAGCCGAGCTGTGGGGGGGCAAGCTAACCCCATGCTGTGGGGCTGAGGGTTGGTTTGGATGGTCCGGGTGTGGGTGCTCCTGCAGGAGGAGGAGGAGGTTTGCAAACCATTTTTGAAGGTGTGTGCACCCCTGCAGCAGGACTGGATGGTGCTGTGGGGCCACGGGATGCTCGGTCCTGGTGTGGGGCCACCTCGGAGCAGACACCCAGCTCCCCGCATCTACTTGTGGGGCTGGGAGGACAACGACTTTTGGGTCATTCTTCCCAGCGTTGCTCCACCCTGGTCAGTTTGGCCCTGCTGGGGGGACCTGGAGGGTTTATGAGACCCCCCCAAGACCCACAGGGTGTCTGTGGGGCTCAGCCGAGCTGTGGGGGGCAAGCTAACCCCATGCTGTGGGGCTGAGGATGGAACCCAGACCCTGCTGCAGGAGGGATGAGGAGAGAAAGGCTCGTTCCCGAGCTGAGAAACTGCTTTTCTCCCCTGGCCTTTAACCATCGGTTCGTCCCCTCGATCCGTGTCCCCTCGGCTCAGGCACAGTTAAACTCTACCCAAAGCACCGCCTCCGCCTGGCCTTTTGGTGGCTTTCCTGAAGGGATGACAATTTTACACCTCTAAAGCCCAGCAAAGCCCCAACCCAATTTTTTATAATTGGCTCTTGACCAAAATGAGAGTTTCTTTGAGGGCGTTTGGAACAAAGCAGGCTGATGGCGGGGGCACCCCCAGCCACAAAAGGGCCTGGCTTTGATCCTTTCTGCTTTTATTGGCAGGGGAGGTAAAATAAATGGTTTAAAAAAATTAAATTGGGAAGGGGGTTTGGTGGGGTGGTTTTTGTTTTGGTTTTTTTTTTTTTTTTTTTTTTTTTTTTAAATTTAAAGAATACTCTCACGGCAGGTTTGAGGTCGCGCCTGCGTTCAGCCACCTCTGCGGGGCCGACGGGAGCAACATGGAGTAAGTTCAGTTCAGATTTGAGGACTTTTCAGAGTGAACCGGCTAAAAATAGAGGCCAATGAATTCGGACAAAAACTTCTTCCTTTTTGCTGAAATGGGAAACTTTAGGAGGAAACGCCCAACAAAATTAAACGTGGAGGAGAATTTGTCGCAAACTGTGTGTAAATTCTCCAAGACACGTGGAAGTTCCCCCTTTCTGGAAGAGAAAACCCCAAAATGCTGGGGTTTTTTGATTAAAATGGTTGGACTTTTGGCTCGTTGGTATAAATCTGGATTGTCCCGGGGCTGTGCGGGACTTTGCCGTGGTGGGATGAGGGCTGGGCTGTGCGGAGCAGCCTGGAGGTGGATCCCACTCCGCCGGCCGCCCTGATAGAGAGATACGGCCAGTGGCAGGGCATGAAATCTGCTTGAATCGGTGACTCCCAGCTCGCGCCTGAAGTGTCTAAATTATCCCTTTGCTGCCCCCGAGGTCCCTCCTGGGCTGGCGAGGGGACGGCCAGGCTGCTCTGCTTGGCTTCGGGGTGCGGGTTGGGATGAGCTTGCTCAGCAATTAGGAAAAAATGGGTTTATACTTCTTCAAATAACACCTTACGCATAATTTTCTCTGTATTTGAGATGTGTTCCGTAGGGGCTTTGCTGCTGCTTAAGCTGGAAACTTCCTATTTAACCTGGTTCTGTTCGGAGAGGGACGAGCGTGACCGAATATGCCTCTGTCCGCTTCTCCCTGCCTTCCAAAAAACCCCCTTGGGACCCCTTGACTTCACCTCCAGATTTAATCTGCGATGCTGGGGGAAAACGGGAGGAGGAGAGCGGGATGGGGGAGCAAGGAAGGATTTACCCACCCAGTTTTGTCACATATGTTCTTTTTTTTTTATTATTATTATTATTCTAAGGAGCCTTTTGGTATTTCCTTGCTGGTGGTTGGGGAGATGGAACCAGAGGAGGCCAGAAGGTGAGGGCTGGTGGGACACAGGATCCTTCCCAGGGCTGGGTGGGGAGGGGAGAAATGCAATTTTGAGTACAAAATGAACCGGAGAACGACCATCTCCTTTGGACAGAGAAAGCGAAGGCAGAGGCACAAAGGGGTGGGCTTTCTTCTTCTTCTTCTTCTTCTTCTTCTTCTTCTTTTTTTTTTTTTTTTTCCTTTTTTTTTTTTTTCCTTTTTTTTTTTCTGGGGGAATACAATGTGATGAATTCAGCGCGAGGGCCCAGCGCCACCCTTTAATATACTTTCAGCTAAACAGGGGTTTCTATGGCAGCCGGGAGAACCAGGCGAGCCCTGAAAAGATGTTTGTGCAGAGCTTTGCCAATGGCATTCGTGGCGAGGGGCACCGGTGCCAGACGGGTAACGCCGCGCAGCCGCTCCTCAGGGGCTGACAGACCCCCCCCTTCCCTCGCCCCGATCCCACCACCACCACCACCCCCGCAACGTTTCTGGGGTTTTAATGCCCTCGGACAAAAGGGGTGGCAGAATTAGCCCAGGATGCGGCTGGCATCAACCCGCCACCGTTGCCCATGCCATTGTGGTGGTTAAAAATCTGCCTTTTGGGGCGGGGGGGGGGGCAGGGATTGGGAAACGGGGCAGGTGCCAGAGGGTGGGATGGAGAAAGAGGAGCAGGGGTTGAGTTTGCCAGGGCTTGGCCATCCCTCCAGCTCCATCCTATTTTATTTCCTATGGTTGGAGGCGTTTTCCAAAACAAAAACAAAACCGAAACAAAAAAAAAAAACCCCGAAAGGATTAATGAGTGGATTTTGCCCCCTCTCTCCCCCAGTTGCACTGCTCGTCTCGGGCACTGGTTTGACTGGTACCAACTACGCATTGAGTGGTTGGGATGGAGGACCAAGAGTGCCCCTTGTCCCCATTGTGTTCTCCTAGAAGGTGTTTTGATGCGAGAAGGTGGTGATGGAGGCACTTTGTGTGGAAAGAGAGAACCAGCCCTGGCTCTGCCCTCAGGGATGTGGGCGTGAGGAACCACAGGGCTCCAGATCACCCATTTTAGCCCAATTTTGTGGTTAATCTCCAACATCTCATGGCATCGTCCTGCAAGGGCGCCGTGAACAGCTGCAGGGCTCCACATCGCCCATTTTAGCCCAATTTTGTGGAGGGAGCTGGGGGTGTTCAGCCTGGAGAAAAGAAGGCTGAGGGGAGACCTTCTCGCTCTCTACAACTACCTGAAAGGAGGGTGTAGCCAGGGGGGGTCGGTCTCTTCTCCCAAGTCACAGGCGACAGGACTAGAGGAAACGGCCTCAAGTTGCCCCAGGGGACGTTCAGGTTGGATATTAGGAAGAATTTTTACATGGAAAGGGTTATCAAGCATTGGAATGGGCTGCCCGGGGAAGGGGTTGAGGCACCATCCCTGGAAGTGTTCAAAAGACGGGTTGACATGGTGCTGGCGGACATGGTTTAGTGATGGTTTTTATCAGAGTTAGTTGATGGTTGGAC
Organism: Numenius arquata; assembly: GCF_964106895.1. Classification (NCBI taxonomy): domain Eukaryota; kingdom Metazoa; phylum Chordata; class Aves; order Charadriiformes; family Scolopacidae; genus Numenius; species Numenius arquata. The sequence goes on along the minus strand of NC_133602.1, from coordinate 1,732,316 downwards.
TAGATGATCTTGAAGGTCCCTTCCAACCTAGGTGATTCTATGATTCTATGATTCTATCTCATGGCATCGTCCTGCAAGGGCGCCGTGAGCAGCTGCAGGGCTCCACATCGCCCATTTTAGCCCAATTTTGCAGGAAATCTTCAATATTTCATGGTGTCTTCCTGCAAGGGAGCCATGAGTGGCTACAAGGCTCCAGATCACCCAATTTAGCCCAATTTAGCAGGAAATCTCCAACATCTCATGGCATCTTCCCGCAAGGGACCAGGCTGGAGCAGTCCCTGCTCGGCCACTGTCTCTCCAGCAGCTTCGTGTTGGCTCTGCCTCATCCACGGGCTCTTTGCTGCTGCGTTTCCTCTAGATTAATCTTTTTTGCATAAAAAGGCTTTGAATTTGCTTTTCTCCGGAGCAAAGCTGCCTCTTCTGGCACCCAGACCACATGTCCAAAGCCCGTGCTCTCTGATGTGGTTGGGGCCAAAAGCACCACTGTTGGGGTAAATCCTGGGCTGGTTTCACGCAGAATCACAGAGTGATATGGGGTTGGAAGGGACCTCTGGAGATCATCTAGTCCAACCCCCCTGCCAAAGCAGGTCCACCCAGAGCAGGTCCCACAGGAATGTGTCCAGGTGGGGTTTGAATGTCTCCAGAGAAGGAGACTCCACCACCTCTCTGGGCAGCCTCTTCCAGGGCTCTGCCACCCTCACAGCAAAGAAGTTCCTCCTCATGTTTAGGTGGAACTTCATATCTTCCAAGTTTGTGCCCATTCCCTCTTGTCCTGTCCCTGGGCACCACTGAAAAAAGACTGGCCCCATCCTCCTGACACCCACCCTTGAAGTATTTCTAGGCGTTGATCAGATCCCCCCTCAGTCTTCTCTTCTCCAGACTAAAAAGACCCAAGTCCCTCAGCCTTTCCTCCTAAGAGAGATGTTCCAGGCCCCTCATCATCTTTGTAGCCCTTTGCTGTGCCCTCTCCAGCAGTTCCCTGTCCTTCTGGAACTGGGGAGCCCAGAACTGGTCCCAGTGCTCCAGATGGGGCCTCCCCAGGGCAGAGCAGAGCGGGAGGATGACCTCCCTCCACCTGCTGGCCACGCTCTTCTTGATGCCCCCAGGATGTCATTGACCTTCCTGGTAAATCAGGAGTGATCCCTCTGGAATGGGTGCAGGAGAATGAGGTTTGGTGCAACATCAAGACGCTTCATCTGGTGCTGCTCCCTGCGACGTTGCGTCGGCCACAAGTGGTTCCAGATGGTCCCTTCCCCCATCCCACGGGATCTTATCCTCCTCGTCCTCACCAAAACCTCCCTCTCCCCCACCAAAAAAAATAGCCGTCTCCAGCTCCCTCCTTTCCCGTGGGCATTTCCATCCCGAATCTTTTTGTTGTTGTGGAGAAAACATTTCGAATGAGATTTCTTTCCTGATTTATTTTTTTTCCTGTAGATCCAAGGCTGATCTCATTAAGGCAGCCGGAAGGGGAACTGGATGTTTTAAATTCATTGGCAATAACTTGAGGTTTTTCTTCCCCTTCTCCTTCTCCCTTTCTTCCACTTCTGAGGAAGAACAAGAGCCGAAACTTCAATGTTTTTTGTTTTTTTTCTCAGAGTGAAATTGCGAAGTAAATTACTTTAGACTCTACAATGTGAAATATTAAAATGAAAAGTGATTTATTTTTATTTAATTTTTTTTTTTTAAACCAGTTCAGTTGTTCCTTCTTGAAAAGCCCAAAGCAAAAAAAATGTGTTGATCTCGTTTGGGTGCTTCTCCCCTCCCAATTTCATTTTCAAAACAAATTCTTTGTAGAATCGGCCTGCGTTTATGCCTGACATCTTGTTTTTGATGAATTGTCATTTTCCATCAGGAAAAAAACGGTCCAGCCCAGCTCCACCCACTAAACCATGTGGTGGTGACACCCCCGACTGCTCTGGTTTGGGCAAAACCAGAAAGAATCCCTCTTCAGCCCCCGCTGAAGGATTCCTTCCACCCCTGGGCCGGTCTGGAGAGTCAAATCCCCCAGTTGACACCAGTAAAAGCCAAGATGACACTGGGACAACTCTTGGTTGGCCAGGTTTGGGTGCAGGTGTTTGGGTGCAAACCGAGCTATTTTCCCTCCTGATTTCCAGGCTGCCCCTTGTGACATCTCTCCTCCATCCCACTGGAGCAGCCTGGGATGCTCAGCCTGCCCCAGGGATGCGGGATACGGGTTGTCCCCCGCACCCTCCACCCCTCTGGCTTCTAGCAAGATTTGGGGAAAAACTGAGCAGCTTTAGGCTCAGGGAAGGTGATTCCTGAAGTTTTTTGTGCTATTTCTCATTCTCCAATGGGAAGATGTGGTTACCTGGGTCCCCACTGTGGCCTGCGAGAGCTCCCCTGGGATGAGCAATACTTTTGGGGTAAAAACGGCTGAGATGAGGGCTGTGCCCGTTTTCTGCCTCTTCTGGCACTTCTGGGCACCCAAGGGGTACAGAGGAGGCTCCAGCAAGAGCTGGGCTGGGGTGGTGTGTCCTCCACCCCAACAAATAAAAACCAAACACGACATGGAGGAGGTAAAAACTGCAAATAAATCCCACCGGCACCCCCAGAAATTGAGCAGCAGCTCTCGGAAGGAAAGCCCTGAGCTCTTTGAGCTGTTCTTGACTCAGCGCAGAGAAGGGGAGGGGGGGTTAATTTTTAAAAGCACAATTGTTTGGAGTTGGGTGGGTTTTTTTCCAAGGAAAATCAGGTGGGGAGCAGATGGGGCTGCGCAACAGCCCTGCCCTAATATTTCAGCCCATAAACCAGGGGGGTTGTGAAAACTGGGGGGGGGGAAGAGGAGCAGTGGTGGCTTTGTCCCACCGAGGAAGAGGATGGTGGATGCTTGTCCTGTGCTTAGACATCAGCAAATTCCCCTCTCTGCCCCCCCAGAGCTGAACCCACAGGTTTTAACCACAAGTTAGAAGACAAACAGGGGGCTGAGCAGGCAAATGACCCGATGTTGGGCCCCCCCCCCCCCCCCCCCGTCAGACCCTCGAGGGCTTTGGGGACGGGGAAGGTGACAGAGCCAGGAGCGCTTTGGGGACTGGGAAGGTGATGGAGCATCGGGCAAGGCTGAAAGCGGCTCCGGGAGCCTCTACCGGCACCGGGGCTGGAACTGCAGTGCAGCCCCACGGCCCCCAAGCTGCGGGAAGGCATAAAATGTAAGAAAAAAAACCACCCCAAAACCCCCAAATGCCAGCCCTGTGGCGCTGGGCCAAGGTGACAGGGACGGATGCGGTGACACGGGGCAAGACGATGCTCTTCGGGGGGCCACGGGCCGGGGGCCAGATCCTGCCCTCGCCACCCACCTCCTGGTGCTGCAAGAGCATTAAAAGGGTTAAAATTGTAACAGTTCTAATGATTTAAAGCCGGATTTGCTTTTGGGTTGCAGTTTTGGGGTAGGAAACGGAGGTTTGGGGATCCCCTGGGCGGGGGTTACAAATCTTGTCCCCCCCCGGTGTCCCCACAGCCCACCAGCTGCTTTCCCAAAAGCGGCAAAACCACCCCAAACTGCTCCCTCCCTCTCATGGAGGAGGGAGGGGAAGGGGGGGCTGCCTGTTAAAGATATTTTTAATAGAACATGGGAATTCTTTTCAACTTTTGTCAAGCGAAAAATCAGTATTTTCTTGTATTTAAACTGGAAAAAACCACTCTTTTTTTTAGTTTTTTTTTTTAGGTTTTTTAGTGGTTTTTTAGTTTCTTTTTTATGTGAAATATCCATAGAATCATTGTTAACATTTGTCACAAATATTGCAAAAGCATCGCGAAAAAAAAAAAAAATGTGCTAAAAATATTTGGACCAGATCTGAATGCAGCCGATTGCCATGCAATTCCCTCTGCTCTATCGGTAGGATAATTTAAAAAAAAAAATTAAGCTTTTAGATAGGATGAAATGTGAATAAATCATGAAGTTAAGCATCGCGGAGTTCAGCTGGTCTTGAGGCTTTAAATCGTGACTCGGAGGAGCGATGCCTTATCGTGATAATCCCGCTGCCCGTATCGCAGCTCTAATATCCCACGTAAATACACTATTGCAGCGTAAATGAGGAAAAAAACATTTATTACGGCCAAAATTACCCATCTCCCCTAAATGAAAACAAATCCCTTTTCAACTGTGCTGGCATTTTTAAAAGGGAATATTTGTCAGAGCGGCTCAAGGTTGTATTAATGGGGGGAGGATGGGGGGGGGGATGCGGCGGTTCAGCTGTGAAGAGGTTGTTTATTTTCCATTTATTTTCTGGACGTTAATGGCGATAAAACGCCGGGAACACCACCACCCCCCACCGCCCCCCCCCAGCCAAGGGGATGGGAGACAAAGGGCTGTTGTGCGGCAGCAGGTACGGAGAGTTGGGATGGGAGCCGTGAGTCATCCCAGGCATCACCCTGCAAATGAGATGGGATTTTTTTTTTTGGGGGGGGTTGCAGGGTATTTCCCAATGCTTTCTGGTGGAAACTGGTCCCCGTCCAACCCCTAAACTGGCCGGGAAGGCACTGGGAGCTGTGGGGAGGTGAATGGGGTTTGGGAAGGGGCTGGTTGAGGGTGACCCTACGGATAGTGCTCCTGTTTGGTGCGCGAGGGGGAGATAAAACCTGATTCCTAAAAATTGGGTAAATCCTTAGACAAAAATCAGGAATAACACCCCACGGCCTCCACACGCTGCTCCCGCTTGGAAAAGAGACTTCCACCTAGAAATAAATTGGGATTATTCTTATTTTTTTTAGTCTTTTTTTTTCCTGTGCATGGCTGCGGCGCATCCCGCGCCCGCTCCTCTCCTCTCTCTCTGGAACCTGTTCTGGGCGAGCGCTTTGTTAATTGGAACAATCTTATTTAAAGGAAGATGAATTAAAAAAAAAAATAAAAAAATAAAAAAAAAATAATAATCAGCAGCCAGCTGCCCCCATCAACCCCCCCACCCCTCCCAATAAATGTCATTGCTGCGGCGCTGCCTGGCAGCTGCTGCCCTCTTTTCTCCGCGGTGTGTGCCAGGGCGCGAGCGCTCTCTTGGCACTGGGAAGCACTGGTGGGGTTTTGGGGGAAGAAAATGGGATTTCAGGATGGGGGCTGCCCCCGTGTCCCCTCCGTTGGGCTTTTAGGGTGGGAGAGGTGGCCCTGTCGTACGGGTGGGACCTGAGGGGAATCTCGTGGGTCCTTGACGGGAGGAGGATGCTGGTCCTTAGGGTGGGGGCACTGGGGAGGATGGTTTGGCTCAGAATCCTCGGTGATCCCCCCCCCTCGTCCCTGCCTGGTGGTGGCAGAGGCCTGGGAGGAGGGATGGGGACAGACCCTGGGGTTTGGGGTTACAACCCTCCCTCCCACCCCACCACCCGTAGGGACCTCGGGGTAAATTTGCCCCTGTGTCCCAGCCCACAGGGAGTCAGTTTTGGGGCAGATCATTGTGGGGGGAGCACAAAGAGGGCCTCTCCCAGCTTTAGCCCCCATGCGCCTGGTCTTTCCCAAGGATTTGGGGTCATTGCCATCATGCGTGTCCCCCTCCCCATGGGCCGGGGCGGGGGGGGGGGCAACGGCTCTCACCCTGCCTGTTTGCAGAAGTTTAATAGGATTAGTGATCTTAGAAGCCCTTGTGTGCTAAATCCCATAACTGCTGCCGGAACCGGAGCGCTCAGGGGGGGCGGGTGGGGGGGAACCCATGTAGAGAACATTAAACCCATCCTGATGAAATATCAGGTTAAACACCCCCCTGGTCGGGGCCGAGTTTGGTGTAAATTATCGCAGATTTGGCTGTATCCATTACCCAGCCGAGGTTTTGGCGCTGTGGCCAGAAAGGGGGGGTGATGGAGATGTCCCGGAGTGGGGGGGGCAGGGGGGCGCAAGAAACCCCTTCTGCCACATGGCTTAACTATGCCTGCACCAAAAAGTGATAATTTTGCCCCATTTCTCACAGCGATGCAGAGAAAGGAGGATCCAGGGCTCGGCTCTTCCCGCGATGCCGAAGATAAAGGTTGAATAAAAGTGATGGGGCTTGGAAAGAAACGAAAAGCCGCGACGACGACATCAGAAATTATTAATATATAATTAAAGGATATGTCCTTCTGGCTTTATCATTCCAATTGAATCCCAATATCATTCCAAATTGGGATTTTTAAAATTTCCTTTCTACTGGGGGGTTAGGAAGGAATGGGGGTACGGCATCCGTAAAACGAGGGGCAGCGGAGAAATGGTCCCGGCCGCTCGAGGAGAGAACAATAACATCTCCTTGGGCTCTCGTTGCGGTTTCAAAGGGAATCGATGTCGTCCTGAATTTTTTCCTCCTCGTGGAAAATACGGTGATGGGCCGGGGGTGGGTTCGTGCAGCTGCGCAGGGGGGAGCCGTTACCCACCACGAGGTCGGAACCTTCTCCTCTGGAAAACAGTGTTTTATAGAGTGGGGGGAAAAAAGGGTTCAGATTAAGTCAGGTGGTTTGTGTACTTTAATCTGTTTTTTTTTTTCATGTTTTATGAGGTTTTTTAGGGGAAAAAGTGGGGCCTGCTTTGGGGGGAAGCACACGACCCCCAACCTGGAAGAGATCAGCTCAGAGCTTGGCTTTGAATTCTGCTTTTTGGGTTACATTAAGTTAAAAAAGTTTCAACCGCCTGAAGAAAATCTTAAAATACACGTTCAAATCACTAGAAATTTTGGAGATATGTCCTTTTTGGTGCTCCCCTAAATGACACTCACTGATTTTTCCAGTTCTTATTCTGAAAACAAATATTACGTGTCATTTATATGAGCTCTAAGATTTTTCTGGTGTAAAATCGTCCCATCGGGAGAGCTGTCTCCCCATCCTGGTGCTGGGAATTGCAGGACCTGAAATATCTAATTTATTAATATTTTTTTCTCCCCTAAAATCTGTGTATTAGTGGCAATAGAAGCTGGTTGGAGACTAAATGTCCTGGTTTGAGGACCACCACGCTGAAGCCAAGAGGGAACAAAGGTTGGGCGAGGGCAGAGGGGACAAAAACATCTTGTGGGACTTTGCGGTGGCTCCTGGCCCGGGGGTGGCCAGGTGGCAGCAGTGGCCAGGCTGGGTAGCCCAAGGGGGCAGGGAGAAAGCCCAGGTGCCAGGGGACCTCCTAGTGCATCTTGGAGCGGAGATTTTTGGGGACAAATCATCCCTTTTCGCTATTCGCAAGAGAAAGAGTGAAAATCCCACTTCTCGTCTGTGGCTCCTGGGGAAGCAGCAGCAATAAATGTATTTATGAAGTTATTTTCTCTCCTGGAACACCTTGATTTTTTGGTGAAAACTCTGAGTTGAAGCAGAAAAGTTGTCCCCAAATGGCATGAATCTGGGACAAATATGAAATACCATAAAATTTGTGTGTGTGAGACCTCTTTATACACATCCACGAGGCGAACAATTGCATCAGCTTCAGTGAGGGCTTTATGTTGTGGAGGAATAACTTTTCATCACATTTTAAAAATTATTCATATGATATAAAACGTGCTGGTTTGTGTCCTGTTTACAATAAATGTCATCAAATAGAGGCTGAACTTGCCAGCAGGTAAAAAGGACAAACTTCAAGTTTTTTTAAAACATAATAATAATAAAATCTGTCTGCTTTCTAACAGAAATGTGCTGTAAATTAAAAAATACAATATTTAATCTCTGTGGCTATAAAGGCAGGAGCTGTGTTTAGGTATGAAAAAAAAAAAAGGAATCATTAAAACCAATGAAATTAATATTAGAGGATCAAGTGGAAAGCTTAAACTACATAAATCACTGATTTATTATTTTCCAGGATTTCCAGTACTGCTATAGCTCGACGAACTGATGCTGCATTCACAAGATGAATGCATTTTATTTTATTTACTTTATTGTATTTTATTTTATTTTATTTTATTTTTAGACTAAGTTTTTTCTGGGGTTTGGGACACCGTGTCCGTGGGGTTTGGGACACGGTGTCGGTGGGGCCGGACGCAGCGTGGGAAGGATCAAGCGCGGCGGTCGCTGCTGCGAGACCCCTCGGTGCCCGCACGAGTCACCTCGCGGGGGGGTCACAGCTTTTGGGGGGCATTATTTTAAGCTGCTGCTGCTCCTTTTTGCAGTCTTTTCCTCTATCATCAGCTAAAATCAGTGAGTTTGTATTTTTTATTTTTAAAAAAATGATTCCTTTTTCATCTCCCAGCCATTCAAACCTCTCTTTTGTTCCGTGGGGTGGGGTGGGTTGTTTTTTTTTACTGGTTTTCCCCCAGAAGTGTTGGGGAGGCAAACTGGAAGGGGAGGGGGACGGGGACCCGTGGGGCGAGCGAGCTCTGGCAGAGTGGCCCCCGACGGGACCCTCCACACAGAGATTTCTCAGCTTTTTGCACAGAAATGTCCCAAATCAGCCCCTTTCCCCCCCCTGTAAAGCACAACACAAACCAAACGCGCACACACACACCCCCGCCCGCCCCGTGCTCGCTTTGGATATTTGCAATTTATTTACGATTAACCCCAAATTTAACAAAGATGACAGATTGAAGGGGGGAAAGCAATTCAATTAATTTGTAATCTTACATTTCATTAGAAAATGCAAGAATAATGATCGCGTCCAGCAGGCGGGGGGGGAGAAAAAAATTAAAAAAAAATCCTAAACGGAGATTCCCCCCCCCCCGAATCAGATTATAAAATAAGCTTTTTTTAATTAAATTAGTTGATGCGCAGTTGAGTAACCCCAGATTACGGGGAAAGTAAACAGAACTAACAAACAAATAGAAATAACAAAGGATGCGAAGTTAACTCCTTTCCCCTCTTTTTTTTTAGGTGCAGCCTCCGGGGCTGCCCGGGGGGGGGGGGGGGAGGTCACGAAGGGGGGATAAGAGCCGGGGATGGGGGTGCTGGGGGGGCAACCGGTTCCCAACACTCGACTTGGGGCAAATAATTCGTTTTTAAACAGGGTTCTGCCGGCAGCGAGAAGATCCGCGTGGAACTCGCGGTCGCTGAGTTGTTTTAACCGGGTTTTACACCTAAAACCGGCAGAAAAAGGTCATTTAACCGGGGGTGGGGGGTGGGGGAATTGGAGAGCGCAGAAATGTCCCCCCCCCCCCCCCGGGTTTTAGCATCTCGGGCTAAAAGTGCGGAGCCCTGATCACACCGCTGTCCCTCGTTTTAAAATATTAATTGGGGTTTCTCCCCCCCCCGGCCCCTCTCTCCTTGTTTTCCTCCCCCCCCCCCGGAGAAACGCTCCCCTCCAGCCTCTCCCGAAGCGCTGCCTCCCGCGGGAGTGGGGGGGGGTGTGCTTGGGAAAGTCCCCAAAACCCCCGAATTCCCCCCATTCCTTCCCCGCCAAACTTCAGCTTCGTTTTCTACCATTTCTCCCAGCGTTTTTCCATCGCAGCGAATCGGCGAAAAAACCCCCAAACCCTCTTTAAATGGACTCAATTGATTATTTTTTTTTTTTTTTCCCCTCTAAAAATCGTTTTCTTTCCTTTAAAAGTCGATTTATCGCCTTAAAAACCTCGGGAAGGGGAAGTTTGGGGGAATATCGTGTGTTTCTGGGTCTGGTATGGGAGGAAGTGTGAAATCTCGCCTGCCACACGTTCAGACAAAGCCGTCTTGTTGCCCGGGATTTGTCGGGTCAAGCAGGATCCCGTTTTAAGCCAGTTACTAAATGTAATTCTCCCACTTCGTGCCTCTCAATTTAGCAAACGAAAAAAAAAAAAAAAAACCAAAAATTTTCTGCTGGCTACAAAAATGGTAGCGATCATTTGCCCCCAGAACGGAAAAAAAAAAAAGGAGATTTTTATCTATATTATTATTAGCCACTAATGTTTGTTCATTTATAGAATGAGCAATAATTGCGAAATGCTTGAACACGCTAAACTGACAACTTTTTATCAGGAATTATTCTGATAAAATATCGTATTTTAAATTAGAATTTTTAATGTCCCTATTAAAAAAAAAAAATCTTAACAAGGCTTTTCCAGGGTCCTGAGCTGGTGGGAACCAATTTAGCTCCATTGTGTAGCATCATCCTGGGGTATTTCCTATTATTCTTAGGAATTTGGATTGATTCTTTATTGCGGACTAAATATTTTCCTAGTGTTCCCTTTTAAAAAAAAAAAAATCTAAAAAAATATTAAAAACTCTAGAGGAAAATGCATCAAAATAACAGTGGTTTTGAGACATGTTCCATGCATACACGGAAATATGAAATCCCAGGTGTGTGGCTGAAGGAGAGTTTTTAAACTTGGGTCAGTCCTGCTCAAAACTAGTTTTGATTGAAGAACAGTCCCTGAGACTATCAGGTACAAAAGCTTAATGAGTTAGGAAGCTGGTGGAAATTTGAAGAATATGGTTAAAGCGAAAAATTAACAAGCGTGGTGAGTTTTCACTTTTTAAAGGTAAATAGTGTCTTTTTTCCCCTCCCTGCTCCAAGGCATTCGGAGCCTGAGCGGCTCCTGCAGCAAAGAAATAGCTGCTCCAGGACTTTCCCATCGCAGCGAAATGGTTTAAATCACAAACACTTTTGTTTCTCCTTAAGACAAGGGGGGGGAAGAACAGAAAAAAAACCACCCCATATTTGAGAAATTTTCTTGAAAAAATGCAATTCCTGGGGATTCAGCTGGGTCCTTGCTCCGGCTGGAATTAGCTGCCTGGAGTAAGAAAAATATGTGGATTTTATCACACCCCCCAGCCCCTGTGGAAGGATTTTTGAAGGGATCAGTGACTTTTGAAGGAATTGGTGACTTTCAAAGGGACAGGCAGGGCAAGGTGGTGGTCTTGGACCCACAGCCCCTTCCAGGGTGGAGCTCAGCTGCCCTCTGCTCCATAGGAACTTTAACCTAATTTGAGGCCACTCTCCTGGTTGTTTCACAGGTTTGATTTTTACCACAGTTTGGGTTTTAACCTTGTGAGGGGCTATAAAAGCTTCAGCGGGCTTTGGGCAAAGGATGGTAGCTTCTCTTTGGCTCTGGAGACATCTTCCACCTGGCACAAAGGGTCCCCGTGTCATCTGCGGCCATGGGACGGGCAGCAAAACTCTCTTTGCCGCCGCTGAGGATGAGGATGCTTGTTAAAAAAAATCCCTCCAGCTGGGTGCAAACCCCCGTCCTTTGCACAAAAGGAAGGCTGAAGGATTGTTAGTGCTAATTCTTTTTTTTTTTTTTTTTTTTTAAATGTGGAAGGCGGAGGTGTCCTTAAAAGCCACCTTGCTCCCCCCTGCCTCCCTCGATCCCCCACCCTTGCGCGTGGTACCAGCGCCCGCCATTGTGCACGGCTCTCCAGCCCCGCTCGGCCTTTTGTCAGCCCCCTTTTCTGTGTCAATCAGATGGCTTTTGTCAGGTCCCAGACATGTTGTGTCCACACGCACACAAATATCCCCGCGCAGAGCGTGGGGGGACGCGGCGCACATTCAGATCGTGCGCGGCCGCACGCCCAACAGCCGCCATGGCCTCCCCGGGGCAGCCAGAATCGGGGCTCGGGGGTGGCTGGAGCAGGAAGGGGTGATGGTGCCCATTCTCCAATGGGTGTCCATGTGTCCTCGGGGACTGTCTGTCCCACTGGATGGAGCTGGGGGGGCTGCTGGCACCGTTCTCCCTCACTTTTGAGTTTTTCCCCCTGTTGCTTTTCTTCATCCGTTGCTTTGAGCCCCTTTTCTTCACCTTTTCCCCATGTTTCTCAAACATGGGGTGTAGTTTGATTGACTCCTCAAGTTGCTCCTAGAAAATATATATTTTACAGTGCTGGTTTTTTGTGAGTTCTTGTGGAATTAGTGACACCAGGAGACAGAGAAACCACAACTTAGGTTCAGGGTGGGGGGACACCATGAGCATCTCTTCCACATCTTCTTCTCCCACATCTCTTCCCCCCCAGACTCCTGGGCCATCCTCAGCTGCCCCAGCCCGGAGGCGGCTGTTGGGACCCCAGCTTGCTGCAGCTCAGAGGGCAACTTTGGGCTAAAACCTATCTCTTTGGTGATTTTGACAGCCTCTACAGGGCAGGGCTGGGAACCCACATGACAGGGTGGCAGCTCTGTTCCTTGGCTGCTGAGATGGGCCCATTTTCCAGCTGGCCCCTCATAGCACAGTCTCTGTTAGCTCCCCAGCAGAGAGGAGGCTTTTGCTCCATCCCCATGGTGCAGCCATAACCCCAGGCTGGACAAGGCCTGGTGCCACCATGACCGTAGGCCGGACTGGGCCTGGCCAGGCCACACGGTCTCCTAGCAACCACTCAGGCCTTGATGGCAGCCACAGGCCTTGGTGGCAGCCACAGGCCTTGAAGGCACCTGCAGGTCGCAATGGCCCCACAGGCCTGGCCGAGGGAACGAGGGATGGAGAGGAGGCAGGAGGATAGCATGGTGACAGTTTCAATGTGTGGCAGAGCCGACGGCAGCCACCGCCCTCCCCGGGCATCAACAAAATGGCGGCAGGGGCTCCCAAATGGCGGCGCCCGCCCGGCGGGGAAGGCTCCGGCGCGGTGCCAGGGCCTCTCCGGAGGGCACAATGACTGGCACATAACGGCCCCTCACCGCGGCCGCCCCTCCGCCACGGCAGTGCCAGCTGTAGCCCCCCTCCCTCCGCCTTGGCACGGGCAGGCGGCCCCGCCATGGCCGCCTCTGAGGAGGATTAAGGCCGCAGTTGTGTCTCCCTCTTTCTTTCCCCCTCAGTGGCTGAGAACAGGAAACATGAACCTATCTGAGACTAATTGACTTGCAAATTAATCGTTTGTCCCTGTGCCTGATAATTAGTGCTAACGATTTTTACACCCCCCCCCTTTTGCGCTCTCCTCCTCTTTATTTTACAGGGGGCTGTTTTCCCTTTCTTTCTCTTCCCCCTCTCCTCTGTTTTTTGTTGGTTTTTTTTTTTTTTTTTTGATCCACCCCCCCGCCCCAGTTCTTCCCTACGCCTCCCCAGCTGCCCCCCGCCGTGGGGTGGGGATGGCACCGGGTTTCGGGGCGAAGGGGCCTGGCAGGGCGGCTTGTTTGCTTCCCACGCCTCCGGTGCCAGCCTCCATGTCTGCCCGCCAAGGGACAATAAACGGCGCTGGGAGAAGGGGGTCAGGGCTTTGGGGGGCTGTGGAGGGGGAATGGGGCTGCCCGGGGACGTGGCATCGCTTCCAAGGTGCCTCCAGACAAACCTGCCTCTCCAAACTCCCCAAATAGCCAGCAAACAAGTTTAAAAATAAATTAAAAATCAGTTCAAAAGGAAGCAGAGGTTGGGGGTTGTTTTCCCCACCCTTCTCTTTATTCCCCTCTGTCTTTATTCCAGGGAAAAATCTCATTTTTTATGAGTCAGAAGAGGTGTTTCTCCTAAAGGAGGGCAGCTCAACGTGGATATTTGAGGCTGGTGATGGAAATCACCGGCGTTGGCTCTTGTGGCTTTGTCCAAAAGCTTCACCTGAAACCAGGGTGCTGCAGGGGATGGAGAACGCTGCTGCTGGAGCAGGAGGTTGATGCGGAGATGGAGGGGGGGAAAGGAGGTTTTTCTGGTCATTTGGTCATTTTTGTGGTCATTTTTGTGATCTGGGGCCTCTGGGTGCAGCCCAAGGAGGCTCGTTTATGCCTGAGCCCGGGAGCAGCTCAGGGCTGACGGGGGAAGGATGTGTTCAGCTCATTGGCGATATGTCAATGGGAAAAATGCAGTTTTATTGAAATCGACACATTTTACAGGAACATTTCCCTGTCAGCAGCAAACAACCCCTCTAATAGGTTATTCCAATGCTTTTATTGAGGGCTGGTAATGTAAAACACCACAAAGCACCTTTACCTTGGTTGTTTCGTTTCAGTGAACTTTTGCTGTGTATCGTATCTCCAGTGAGACTGTACTATGTAAATAATTGAAAGTTCTGCACGTAGTCATCATGTTTCGATGCAATTGAAACCAAAAGGCTTTGATGCTCCTACACTGGAATTCGTGAGAAATTCCACACAGCAAATTTAATTAATTTTTTTTTTCCTTCCCTGTTTTTTAGGAGGAAAACATGTCATTTTTGGGGAGAGGGATGACACACACCCTTAGAGGTGCTGAGCTCTCCTTTCCCCTTGCCTGGCTGGGGTTTATTCTTCCAGCACTGCACCGGGTGAGGCGGGAGGTGAAACACCCATCTGAGCCCATGCTCGGGACCCCCACCAGAGACCCAGGGTTTGCCCACCCTCCCCGCTCCTGATGGCGAGTGGGAGCCCCGTGTCCTGCCGTCCCCCTGCTCCTCTCCAGCCACGAGGCGATGCTTCCTCCGGTGCCCAACCGTTGATAATTAAAGGGATCCTTTTCTTTCCAGCTCTCCTCCCCAAATACTCCTGGTGCCTGACACAATTTGTCAGGCGTACCCCTGCTGTAATCCTATTTTTGCCCCCCTCCCTGCCCGGCTTTGTGTCTGGGGCTCTTTTCTCCTCTCGTTTTGCAGCTCCCGCTGCTCAGGCGTTGCCGGTGCCGGTTCCCTCGGAGCCGGGAGTCTATAAACCCCGACGATGCTCTTCGCTACTCCGCGCTCATGAACTCGGTCTGTTTGGTTTGACCAGAGTTAATTGCGCACAAACTCCGGCCCCGGCGGCACACAGGGGCTCTTTGTTCCTGCAAGAATCACTTGCCCTTGGGGGTCATGGCGGACGCGACCTGCCGTCCCCGAGGGTCACCCCGCCGACATGCGCTGTCAATTTGATCCCTGCACCGGGGCGGAGGGTGGGACGGGACAGGTTGCTGTGGGGAAAAAGCCAAAATGGGCAGGGAGGAGGCATTGGCGGAGCTTTTTGGGTCAGGCTCATTGAAGTAATGTGATGATTAGCACCGATCTATGGCTTGGGGAGGGGGGGAGAGAGGGTGAAAGAGATGTTAGGGGTGGATTAACCCCCGTCAGACCTGTACAAGAGGTTTCCCAGCTTAAGTCCAAGTTCAGTGGTCTGTAAACGTTCCCCTTTGGTCGGGGTGCTTCGCCAGAGCGACTCTGGAGTTAATGAAAGCCCTGCAGCTTGTGTTCAGGGACCAGATTTTCACTGCGTCTCAATTCCTCTCCAGGCCTTTCAAAGGGAGGTCGGGCTTAACTCCCCTCAATTAACACCCGTGTCTTTAGAGACCTGAGCCCCCAGGTGCTGGATTAACCTGGGTGCTTGGTTCTTGCTAGCTTTCTAAGCTCCTCCAAAGCACCCAGAGAACTTCTATTGGGCTTGTGGTCCCTCCAGCAGGCTTTGGGTGATGGTCCCATCTCTACAGCACTGGCACCGTGGGGGGACAGGCTGCGCTGGGATCTGGGGTGAAATTTGGTGCTGCTCAGAGCCAAGTAAATCAGTTGGGGACAAGTGGCTTTGCTCTCCTGCCACCTCAGCTTTGTCGAGGGACGATAGCGTGTGATGAAGGTACCAGTGCAAGGAGCACTGATCCTGGTGGAGGGCTGGAGGCAGCACTGAGGGCTCAGTGGCCCCTGGGAAGGACTGAGACCTCCATGGAGATCCTTCCTGACCTGTTCCCCCACCCAGCCATGTCCTTGTCTGCTGCTGCTGGGGAATGCAACCCCTTTCCTCTCCAGCATCCTTCAGGCTCCATCTGAGGGAGACCGAGAGATGAATTACAACTCATTTCAGAGGGTTGAGGGGCTGGTGGCTGGCAGCAGTGGTGACAATGATGCCCTTTAGGGTAGCAGAGGTGCTCAGTAGTGATGGAGGGGATGTTTCCACTTGACCATCTCATCCCAGGTTGCAGCCCATGGCTCGGGCAGGTGGGGACGGTCCTGGAGGTGGCCGTCCCCACGCGGAGCCCTGGATCTGGCTGGCGAGACGCTGCCTGGAGGCGGTTTCCCAACCCTGCGCACCTGGTACTCCCTCAATGCAGCCACTTGGCTAAATGTGGGTCATTGTAGGAGGGTGCAGCCACTCGAGCAAACAAGCCTCAATTGCCCACTGATTGGGGTGGCTGAGAGCACCACCGCTGAAATTTCTGAGGGGGGAGGCATTAATAATCCCCATTCTGTCTCTGCAGCCCTTGCCCCCTTGTTATTTCCCTCTTTGTGTCTTAATTTGGCCCATTATTATTATTTTATAAAAGGGCCTTTTCTCCACCCCCTCCCTCTTGAAGACACTCCTTAGACCGATGGGAAAATGGCAAGGAATAATTATGAAAAACATCAGTGGAGAGAGGGCCATCTGAGAGGGATTAAAGGATTACAATTAAAACTCATTTTAGGGAGGTGATGTGACATTAGCGTTTTCATTCTTCCCCCCGCTCCCCTTGCCCCCCTTCCCCAAACACCCTCCAGGCTATCTGGGTCTAAGTTGATTAAATGACAAACTCCAGCTCTGAGGGAAACAACAACAAATTAAAAATAGAGTAAAATGAAAAACAACAACCCCCAAAAAATGATTTACAAAATGAAGTGAAAATGAGGTCACTGAGAATTACTGGAAGTCTAACGGCTGCTGGAAACGGGGTGGACAAAGCACCTGCTGGTAATAGCAGGTTTCTGACGGTGGGAGCATCTCCCCTCTGCCGGCTCCAGCAGGTGAAGTTATCTGAGGTCTCTCCTCCAGAAAACAACTGGAGTTTTAGCCAGGCTGTGGAAATGTCAGCTTTTGGGCCGGTTGCAGTGCAGGGTTAGTGCTCGCCGTCGCATTTGTCAGCCCTGTGCTCCGCTGAGGTGACACCGGGCTTCGCTTTGGGAATGGAGAGCAGTCCCTGTGCTCGCTGTGCTCCTCCTCCCGCCTCCGGAGAGGATTTTCAGCTGGAGAACCCAACGTGGGAGCTGAACCCCTGCAAAACCCCTGTCTGGAGCAGCAGAGCTGCCCTAACCCTCGTTTCTGCCTCGGCGCATCCATTTCTGGCCCATTTTCTCAGCTCTTATCGCTGCTCAGACTCACACTTTGCAGCTCCTACTAGTGGCTGGAGCCCACCAGACCTTGCCTTGCTTGGACAGGCTTCGTGCTGCCTTCGGCAGGATTCCAGGGCTGGAGGTGTGCTCCGGCTCTCCCAGAGGAATGCAGAGACCTTCCCTCTCTCCTCTTCATCCATCAGAGGTTTCTGGCGTGGAGAATCCTGACGGGGCTCCCGAGGACGGGAACTGCTTATCACGTCATTAAAATTCAGTGCCCTGGTAAATCAGGGGTGGTGGGAAAGGCAGAAGGTTGCTGCGGGGGGCTGGCGTTTCCAAACGGAGATGCAAACCCAGCTGGGACTTTATTTTAGTAAGGAAAACAAATTCTGGGATGATTACTGGACATTTCAGCCAAAGGTTATGAAGCCTGGGATGGGGGATTTGCCTTTATAAAGGAAAAAATGTCTAAATCAAATGATTTGGATGATGTGGACACCTAAACCCATGCTGATAGTCTTGTTTGAAGCAGGGAAGATGTGGATGCAGAGACGTGAAGCTCAGACTCTGCGATTCATGGTTCTTGGGAAGTTTTGGCTGCCGGTATCTGCTCTATAGTGGCCCCGATGGCAACGGTGGGACCGAGTCCACGTCCTGCCCCAAAAGCCCCGATCTTCCTGCCTAAACTGAACCACAAAACCCTGCGAATGCATGGCCTGGGAATGCTTTTCCCCCAACGTGTGGGTTTCGGCGGAGCTTTGGGGGAGCAGAGAGGAGCTTCTCTCTTCTGCATCCCTCCCCCTGTTTCTCTGGCCGAAGGGGTCGGGGGCTGCGAACCCGGCATCTCCCGTGTCCCCTCCATCCCGCAGCCTGGCACAGCCGGGCAGCCCATCACGTGGCGGCACACGTGGACGCCAGTGCTCGTCATGTGAGATGTCACAGATTGTCTCATATCGGGAGGCAGGGAGAGCTGCAAAAAAGCTTAACGGAAGGGAAACTCCCCCTTTCCTCCCCCCCCACCCCACCCCCCAACAACCACCCCCCAGATCCAGCCTATTTTCTTTCCTCTCCTTTTGTTTCTGGTTTCCGGAACTATGCGGCAAAGCAAAGCGTGGGGAGAAGAAAGAGGCTGAAGAGAGCTGGCATCTGGCAGGGAAAAGAACAAAATAGCGGAGCGGGGCTTTGCTGGGCGGGAGAGGAGAAGGCGGAGGGTTCGCAGGGCCCTTTGCCTCCTCGGCATCGACCATCCAAGACCTGGGCAAACCCCAGGAAAATTCAGTGTGTGAACATGGGGAAAGCTCCCCGGCAGGTATAAACTGGCAGAAAGTTTGCAGTGGAGGAGTCAGCCCAGTGGCTTGAATTTCTGGGCATCTTTCCGGCTCCCCCCAGTCACAGTCTCAACCCCTCGGTCTCCTTCCTGCCACCTTCTTTCCCCCCAGCAGTAAATTCCCCGAGGACACGTGCTGCACCTCCAGCACAGCCTCGAGAGGTCGGCGGGAGGTAAAACAGCCCCGTCCTGTGCCCTGTTTGCAAAAAGAAGGTCGAGGCGGAGGTGATTCCCCCCCTCAGCTGCTTTCTCCCAGGCTGAAACAACCGGAGCAACGCACTTCTTCCTGCGATGCCCCTTTTACAGTCGGGGCTGGGAGATGCCTGAATATATTTTATTCCTGTTTTTTTCCCCTGTCCCGGCCAGTACAGAAAGAGGTCTTTGCATACAGATGCAATGAAGATAATGTTAATTAGGTAAATTAATTAGGACCAAGATGCAGTGTTTTCCCCCTGAGGAGGAAATACAGTAAACTCCATTTTTCTGAGCTGTTTATTCAGCCAGGGGGGTCGAAGGAGAATAGCGGTGTCAAAGAAGCTGCCATTTTCAAGGTCCTTGTGTCCCTTCTGCACCGCCCTAGAAAAGGAACAAAACTCTGTTGACAGCAAAATCTCAGCAGGAGCTGCTGGGCCGAGGGGCACGGGGAAGCGAAGTGGAAAGGGTGCCAGGTTTCCGAGCGCCTGGAGGGAACAGGCTTTGGTCTCCGGCGTTTCAATGGGCCGGGGAAAGCAAATCAGCCCTTTCAAGGCCAATCACGCTGTTCTGGAAGGCACACACTGGGGACAATGTGCCGTTGGCAGCAGGGCAGGGGGAAAGGGACTGGGTGGCCATGGCAAGGGCGAGGGGAGGAGAGCTACCTGGGGCCGAGAGCTGGTGGCTGCTCTCCTGCTCCATCCATCCCATCTCCTTTGCGAGGTGCTCCGTCCACCTCATCTCCTTTGAGAGGGGCTCCATCCATCCCACCACTTTGAGAGGTTCCCCATCTGTCCATCCCACCTCCTTTGAGAGGTACTCTGTTCCCTCCCACCACTTTGAGAGGTGCCCAATCCATCCATTCATCCATCCCATCTCTTTGAGAGGGGGTCCATCCATCCCACCTCCTTTGAGAGATGCCCCATCCATCCTGCCTCCTTTGAGAGGGGCTCCATCCATCCATCCATCCCTCCATCCCTCCATCCATCCCACCACTTTGCAAGGTGCTGGGACCTCCTCAGCCCTGTACATCAGGAATAGCCCAAGACGGCTGTTCAGGTGGAGGTGATGGGGCACCAATAGGTGTTCCTCTCTCTATTTTGTGTTGTTCTCTGAGATGGACATGGCTCTTCCCTCTCCACCAGCACAGTCACAGCTTGGTGAAGGAGTGTTAATGCACCATGCTCACTCGCTGACCCTCCTCCCGCTCTGGCCTTTGATTTCACAGGTTTTAATCCATTCCTCTCCAAATCCCTGTGACCAGGAGAGCCCCAAAGCACTTGCTCCAGTGTCTTTCCCGGCCACGGTGTGGTTTTGAGCGGGTCAATCCCCTCCCTGGGATGTGCTGTGGGACGGATGGGTTGGTGGCTGCTGCCGAGCATCGGTGGGTTGGTGGGGCTGTGTCTCCTCTCCCGGCCCAGCGCTCTGCCCACAGCACCATCTCCCGTCGGCATCGCTCCGGCTCCCGGGGGCAGTGCATCCTGGGAATTTCCTTCCCGGGTGCCAGAATACCTTCACCCCAAGCCCCATCCTGCAGACGATCTTCCATCGTCATATCTAACCCCCCCTCCCCGTCACTGACCAAAGCCAGGATGAAAGCGGCGGGTGTTTTGGGGTTTTTTTTTTTCCCTTCTTTCTTTCTTTTTCTTTTTTCTTTTTTTTTCTTTTCTTTTTTTTTTTTTTGTTTTTTAATGGCGTTTCATTAGCCTCCAAATCAGACAGGCTAAACAATGGTGTTCTGTCAGCGATGGGCTTTCGTGCTGATTTCATCTCCTCTCTCATCCGTATGCAAACCAGCCTCCAGCAGGCTTTGGTCATGCCATGGAAACCGAGGTGCAGGCCCGGAATGGGGGTTCTCGGGAGTGAGAAATCGCCCGCTCGCTTTTTCCCATTTGCATAATGCAACTTTTCTTCCCCCCAGACACTGAGGCGCTTTGTTTATAGAAGAGCCGAGAGAAAAAGGGGGGATGCCGGGGACAGAGGAGGACCCGCGGGGAGGGGGGGAAGCGCCCGGTGGGAGTGGGGAAGAGGAGGGCAGCTCTCGCAAAAGAAGAACGGGCAGAGAAAAGCGCGGGGCGACTGGAAGGGAATATATATGAGGATGGGGACTGGGAAACGGGGCCGGGCCGGTTCCCCGTGATCCTGGGACCCGCGCGCTCCTTTGGCCTCTCTCTGCCAGCCCAAGGGTGTCGGGGGGACTTGGCGTGGCTGAGGATCCAGCTGGGAGCCTGGATCCGTGCTGAATTGGAGCCGGTTGTCATGATAATGCCCCCCAGAGGAAGCAGGAGCCTTTTCAAGCCCCGCGTGAAATACCTCAAAGGGTTTTGTGCGAGAAGCCCCCCCTAAGAACAACCTCAACTGGTGGAAACCGAAGGTTGTTTGGAGGAAGGGTGACCCGAGGGAAGGTGGCTAAGGGACAGCCAGCAGAGCGTGAGGACACGGTTGTCCCGGGAGGTGGGGAGAGAAACTGGGAGGTGGGGGTGTGAAATCATCCCAGATTTACTCCCAAGGATGTGTGGGGCTAGGGGGGTTAAGGAGGTGGAGCAACTCAAAAATCACAGTGCATTTCTCTCCCTTGAAACGTGGCAAACTCCAAGGTTGCGTGTGGAAGACGAAGGGATCGGACAGTCCAGTCCCCACCAGTGGCCCCAGTTCATTGGAGTCACTGGAGGCAAGTCACCTCCCATACTGTGCCTTTCCTTCTGCACACTGGGGATCGGGTGCTATTTTACAGACTGGTTTGAGGTTTGCAAATGGGGAGGGCTCTTAAAAGCCTCATCCCCTCCAGTGGCTGCACCTCCTGGAAGAGAACCCCAGCTCCATCCTCATCCATGGGTGTCGGATTTATGAATGGGAAGGACGCACCTTTAAAAATAATAATAATAATAATAATAATAATAATAATAATAATAATAATAGCACTGAAATGTATTAACCAGTGATGGGTCACAGGCACAAAACCTGCTATTGAAAGTATTTTGGGGAATGTAAAAATCCCTGTAAGTGGTTTGCAAATGAGGTGCACATAGTAAAGCAGGCTCCAATGGGGATATTCGAGGATTTCACCTCAAAGTGGGGCCACTCTGTTTTTAAGGTGATTTAGCGCAAATTGGCTGTCTAGACCCCTGCTTCCCACTGAAAGTCTCCACTTGGAATTGTAAAAACGGGATTGATGCTCCAAAGCGGGGGACGCTTCACCAGACCCGGCAAAGTCCTGCAGGACCCACCGCAGAACTCTTGGCAGGAGCCTGGGAGATGCTGGGGCTCCTTGCCTGCACATGGAAACCGCACTGGTTTCAACTGGAATTGGTTCAGCCCCCACTTGTGCCGTTTGCGCTTTGGGGGCGGCGGTGGCACGGGAGAACCAGCCGTTACTCCATCCCCTTTAAAGAGCAGCTGGGATAGATCTCGGATGAGCTAAAATATTAAATATCCTACCTGTGGGCAGGAAAACGCGGCGGTTTAATCTCAGCAGCTGATGATTAGAGTATTCTGGGATGGTGGGGGGGGGAAGCGAAGGGAAAAATATTAGTGCTTTGGAGGATTATGCTGTGGGTCCGCAGAGCCCCTTTAGCCAGCAGCAGTACCCACCCTGCCATCCCTCGGGGGTGCGGCAGTACCTTCTCTGCATCGCTGAGCTGCTGCTAAAAAAGGATGGGGATTTGGAGGGGGCTGATTTGGGGCTTTTTCCTCTTTTTTTTTTTTGTGTTTTTTTTTTTTTCAGTCTGGTTTCTGCAGAAAATGAGATTTCTGCCATCACAAGGGTGCGTCTGTCATTTCTCACCTCTCTCCCAGGAGCTTGTGAAACGGGAAGACTTTCAGCCCCATTTGGCTCGACGTCAGATTTTTGCTCCCCAGTCTGCGGAAACCGCTCGGGGGCTTCAGTTATATTTGGTTTTCAGAAGCTCATTTCTGCTATTGACTCCAAAAAGTGGTTTTTCCTTAAAGACAAAAGACTGGTTGGACGGGGAGAGGAGAGGGGTCTCCATGGCCGGGCTTTACCAGAGAGCAAACCACAAATGCCTCTAACGAGGTCTAACGAGCTCTGTGGTTGAGGAACCATCAGAGCATCTCCAGTCCAAGGAGTCTTCAGCCAAAACGGGCTTTTCTGAAGGAGCCTCGCACATCTCCAGGCAGCTCCAGGGCTGCTGGCGGAGTTGCGCAGTCGCCTATCCCAAGCCTGTCGTGACAGTGACGTGGGAGGAGAAGAAAGGAGCGGGCTGTGATTAAAATGCTCAATTTGGGTGTAAATCGCTTTGCAGGTGGCCTGTGCCAGGACGGGAAGGGGCAGCAGGTCCGTCTCTGCCGGGGCAGGGAGAGGGTTTCCCGGCATCGCCTCCACCCTCACCCTCCCACCCTCCGGCCGGTCTGGTCATGCCAATTTGTCACCAAGCTGGGATTTCAATTAAACCCCCAAAGGAGGGGTCAGGGGGTTATGCAAACACGGTGGTAAAGGCCACTCGCCTGGAGGGCTTTCCCGGGGCCGCTGGTGCCGGCCCCTCACTTTACACAGTCCCGATTGACCCGGGCCGAGGGCCGGCTTTGTTCCCCGTGCTCCATTCAAGAGGCGGTTTGTCAATAAAATTGACCTCCCGGCTCCGGGGGATGCTGCCGCCTCCTCTTCCTCCCTCTTCCCCCGCCCCCGGTTCGGCCGGAGCGAAGCCAAGGGTCCCTCCGTGGTCTTCACACCCCTGGATGCTCCGAGGGCGAGAGGGGGACGGGAGCAGAAAGGCCACATGCTGTGGGGCACAGCAGCGATCGTGGCAGCTTCTCCTGTATTTTATTTATTACCATTTATTTACCATTTTTATACCATTTACCATTTATATACCATTTATTTATTACCATTCTCTGCCCTTTGGTCTTTCGCATCCGAGGGCAGTTTCCAGCTGGACCAGTGGGAAACATCATCGCAAGCACCGGGTTCGGTCATCCTCTCCAGATCTCGTTCTTTCATGGTCATGATCTAAAGGTCTCTTCCAACCTAAACCATTCCATGATTATTTTGCCACCGCTCCCATGGGCATCCCGTGAGGGTTCGCTGCTCGGCACCGCTTGGTGCGAGGACCTGGAGGGTCTTCTCCAGCAGAACCGAGCCCTGTTGTCCCCGCCGTTACCCAACCACCCCACCAAACCGTGTCTGTCCCCACCAAACCACCAGCACATCCACCTTCTCTGGACACGATCCTGCTTTTTTGGGAGATATGTGAGGTTTCCCGGTGGGTTGGGGCGGGTAGGATCGCGTCGGCTGCTGCTCCTGCAGCACTAATTGTGCCGGGCAGCCTCGCAAACGAGCAGTGCTTGAACCTGGGAGCCTGAGGAGGCCGTTTCAGCTGGAAGATAAATGGATATCACGGAGCAAGTGGCAATTAGCGTGGGTAAAGAGCCCCTTAGTGACTGTCCCTTACATAACACCTTTGTTCCCGGCCCTTCACTTCATATTCAGTTTGTAAATAAACTTGACTCCCAGTTTTATCAGGGGCCTTTATTCCCTCTTTATTTTATTTTATTATTCTTTTAACCCGGGGAAGAACGAGCCGATTGTTCGCCCGTGGCGGAGACACGGCGCTTTGAGATGCTGCCCGCCCCGGCGTTGCCCGCTCGCCCCGAAACGGGCACCGGCAGCAGCCAAGGCCAGAGCCACCCACGCGGCCACCAGCAATTTTAATTGCTTTGCCCCCCCCCTCGGTGCCCGGAGGCTCATTACGCCACTGGCAATGAATGGGGGCCTGAAAACAGGGCTTTAATTGCAGTGGGTGGAAGATGGAGCGGGGGGGGCTTTCATCCTGGGGGTGGCTTGGCAGAGGGGCTGAGCTCTGCCCCCCAAGTTTGGGGTCAGGGAGGGAGTGTGGGGGACTCTGGATCAGCCCCAACGCAGGGACCTGTCTCTGATTCAGGCCGTGTCCTCTCCATCACCGTATAACCCATGGGTGCTGGGAGGTCCTTGCCCACGGGTGGCCTGGGCCAGGAGAGGATGCTCTGGGGTATGGTGGGATGTTGCTCCGTGGGTTTGGGACACCCAGTCCCAGGCTTTGACCACACTGAGGGGAGCAGGGCTCCACGGCTCTCCCGCCTTTCACCTGCGCCCTCACACGGGTTGCTTTTTGGTTTTGTTTTCCAAAGGGCAGGGGCGGCTTGCAGAGTTAAGGAGATGTTTAGTACCACCAGCGGTGGCTTCTCCTCCACCGCCAGCGCTGCCTGGGCTCTTCCCTTGCCACGGCACAACGTTGCCGGTCTCTCAAAAGGCCCAGCGCTGGTCCTGGTGATGCTCTGCCGTGATGGGAAGCCATCGGGCGCTGCTCTTTGTTCACCAGGGAGACGGTCGGGCCCCTGCTCCTCTCCCGAGCCTTCCCTCTCCCATATGGTGCCCATTATTAGTCGCGTGCACCAGCCCCGTCTGACAAGGAGCTTTACAGGTGTCGCTGGGATAACGATTCACACTCTAACGAAGGTGGGAAAGATGATTAGCTGGCTTTCTATCAACCAGCACACGGCATCAGCTGTTCCTGGGGGTGGGGAGGCGGCGGGGGCTGTGGATGTGTAAGGACACGTACGCCGGGAGCTCCGGGAACCCAGGCTTTGTCCTGCCTCTAATTCCAATGGACTCTCGGGCATCTCTTTGTGTGCCTTAGTTTCCCCCAGCTGTACCAGAGAGATGTTGTTATTGCTTTGCCTTGTAACACACCCTCGGAGCAGCTGGTTGAGCTCCTGCTTTTGCAAGAGGTGATTTTGGCAGCTGGGCTGCCGCGGGAGAGGGCACGGGAGCTGTCGGAGTCAGGGATCCCACGGGACAGGGCTGGGGGGGGGGAAACATGAATTAAACACCCCCCCCTGGAAGCAGGGATGCGGCGTGGTGCATCTGGAGCATGTCCTGGGGGCTGCGAGACCCCCGCAGTGCGGGGAAGGGTCCCTGGTGCCAGCGTGGCTCAGGCTGGGCTTGCTCCACGCGGATGTGTCCATGCCCTTCCCTGCCTGTGTCGTGTTGGCGGGGCCTTGGGCTTTCCCTGCTGGTGTATTTAGAATAAATTTTAAATAAAAACTTCCTTAGCAGGCGGGTCCCAGCCCCGCTGAGCCTGACACACACCCACACCCCACCACTGCGAGCCGGCAGGATTTCTCCTCCAGCTCTTTCTCCGTCTCGAATGTTGTAGGGGAGAGAGGCAAAACGAGAATAAAATGAGCTTTTTCTCAGCTGTCCTTTGCTCCCGTGCGGGGAAAAGTGGTGCCGTCTCGCGGCACATCGGGCTGCGAGCTGAGGGTGAGCCCGGCAGAGAGCTCCCCGCGGGGCTGGGGAAACTGAGGCAGGAGCGGCGTCTGGCACCCAAACCACCCCAGGAGCAGGAGAGGTGTGAAGGTGGGGGTGTTCACCCAAGCTCCTCGTGAATTCCCGGGGTGTCATTGTCACCCAACCGCCGCGGTGACCCTCCTGTCCCGGGACGGGCCCCCGGAGCCACGGGCAGAGCTTCTCCCCGAGCGAGCGGGGCCGGCGGGATTATCTGCTTTAGCTGCACCATCTGTTCGCCAAACTGCCAGCATTATGTTCAACTTGGGGAAGAAAACGGCCCCTACAGAGAAGCAATTTGTTCGCTGACTAAACCTTTCAGGCTCTCGCCGGCCGAACCTACCCCGGCCGCTGCACGGGCCAGCTCACCGCTCGCTCCCGGCTGGCTTAAACAATCTGCGGGGAAAAGCGGCGACGCGCAAACTGGTAGCGCTGGTAAATGGGAACGGGGAGGGCGCAGGGCTCCCCTAATCCAATTACAAAACATAACAGCTTTTCAGAGGGGCCGGGCGAAGGGAAGAGGAGGAGGAGGAGAAGGAGGAGGAGGAGGAGGAGGGAGGTCCATTTCACACCCGACCCCTACGTCTGAGGGTCTCGCAATGATCTCACTGGAGGGGTTTTTCTTCCCGGCGCAGTGGGTTGCTTTTGAAACGGTGCTGCGAGGAGATCAAAAAAAGGGGGGGAAAGGGGCTGCCTGGGAAAGAGGAGGAGAGGGGTGGGAAGGAGGTGAGGTGGGAGGGGGTGGCATGGGTCTGGGGTGCTGGATGGAGCCTGGCACCCCCTTACTGGGGCACCAGCTCTTGGGCCACTTCTTCTCACATCCTTCATCTTTGTTCAGCCTGGAGAAGAGAAGGCTCCAGGGAAACATTAGAGCCACTTCCAGTCCCTGAAGGGGCTCCAGGAAAGCTGGGGGGGGACTCTTGATGAGGGAGGGGAGCGATGGGACGAGGGGGAAAGGTTTTAAGCTGAAAAAGGAGAGATTTAGGTTAGATATTGGGAAGAAGTTCTTTGCTGTGAGGGTGGTGAGAGCCTGGCCCAGGTTGCCCAGAGAAGCTGTGGCTGCCCCATCCCTGGAGGGGTTCAAGGCCAGGTTGGAGGGGGCTTGGAGCAACCTGGTCTGGTGGGAGGTGTCCCTGCTCAGGGCAGGGGGGGACTGGGTGGTCTTTAAGGTCCTTTCCAATCCAAACCAGTCCGTGATTCTGTGATCCCTCCAGGGAGTGGTGCGTGCCATGGGGACATGGGCACATGGAACCTCTCCTGCCCTGCGACCTCAATGGGGCTGGGGTCTCTGCTCAGAGCGGGGACAGTAGAGACACCCCCCAGCACCTGTGATGACAACAGGGACAGACCCCTGTGGCCCTCTTCCCAGTGTCTTGTCGCGGAAATTCAGTGGCACCGAAGCATTTAGCAAATGTGTTGATTTCATCAGGTTTTCTGTAACGAACAACTGAAACTGGGGAGTTATAGTGATGGTTTGATTTGAATCAAAGTGAGAAGTTTTGAATTTCTGCTGTGGAGCAATGCCTCAGACTGGAATTTTTCTCTAATTCGATTTATATCCTTTTAGAAAGGATAAAGAGACTTTCTAAAACATCCCTTAAAAAGGGATGTTTCATGGTTTATATGGTTTAATGCTTTATGATCAGCCTGCAACCAAATGATAGGGTTTTTTCTTTTCATCTTAGATGCAATAATTTTTAAAAAAAAATTGTGTTTCAACAGCATCAGGTATTAAAACCGCTGACCCCAAACCTCCCTGCATTGGCCTTGAACCTCCTGTCCTCTCTGTGTGGGATGGGGCTGTGGTCCCCTCCCTGGGGGACAGGGCTGTGGTCCCCTCCTCGGGGGATGGTGGTGGCAGCTGGGGACACCCATGCCTGGGGGAACCCCACCTGGCGAGCGCTGGAGTCTGGCGCTGGAGGTGTGAAAGCGTCTGGCAGCTGCCCCCCAGGCTCACGGGGGGTGGGTCCTGCTGGGGACCCCCAGTACGGCCACCATCGCCCCCCCGGGAGCCCTGTGGGGCGGTCCCCCTGCTTCAGGTGTTGCAGGACCCCACGCTTTGAGAGGTGCCACGTTCCCAGGGTGCTCAAAGCAGGTCCTAGGGGAGCTCTGGGGGCCTGGGGCAGGGTAAGACCTTCTCTGTGGGGGGCATGTGGGGACACAGGGTGCTGGGTGCTGCTGGGGGTCCTGGGGGCTGCAATGGCCAGGGGAGCAGCCCTCTCCCCGCAGGGCTGGGTGCTGGTGGGCACTTTCCTGTTTTGAGGAGGGGGGGGCTTTTTCTTGGCCCCCATCCCCAGTGCAAGGCAATGAGTGGTAAGAGGAAGGCAGGGGTCACCCCTGGGTGGGGGACCCCGGTGTCACCCTGGTCTTGCCCCCCCAAGTACTGGCTGCTCCAGGCTGTGACCAAGGCTCTGGTAGGGTACCCACCTTGGTGGGGGGCAACGGGAATGCAAACCCACCCCATGGGCATCAGTCTTTAGGGGGAAGGGGGGTCCTGGGGGGCTTTGCTTTCCTCCCTGGAAAGAAACCTGAAGGAAATTCAGCGGCAAAGGTTCTGTGTAAACTCACGTGAGAAATCCTGACGGTACAAAAAGTCTGTGTGTTTTAATCATTGTGTGCAAAAGTGTCCGTAGAAAGTCTTTGCTGGTTTCTGTGGAGCCTGGGACACCCCTTCCCTGACAAAGCCCCCCCCCTCATTGCCTTCCTCTCTTGGAAGAGCAGTAGATGGGGAAACCGAGGCACAGAGCAGAGGGGGGAAGTGGCAGAGCCACCACACGTCAGGGCACCCTGAGGTGTCCCTGGAGGAAGCCAGGTCGCTCCCACAACAAGCACCCGAGTCACTGGGGTGTCTCTTCACCCTGCAGAGGCCTGGGGGCACCCCACTGCTCCCCAAACCTTTGGGACCAGGAGCTGGCTCCCACCTGGGGACAAGCCTGGCTGTCTCCGGGGCGGGCTACCGGGAAATTCAGGCTACCAGAAGCTGCCCGGCACTGGCGATTCTGGCAGAGGGTTGAGCCTGGTGGTGCAGGACATCACCGAGGGGTCAGGGTCATCAGACCAAGGTGCTGGTGCTCGGCTCCTTTCTGCTCGCCCTGCGGTCGCATCCTTCCTCGGCCGCCTGCACCAAGGCAGAGAGATGGAGAGGGGCAGAAATGGGCCCTGTTCGGGGCAAACCAGGGCTGGGTGGGGGCTTTAATGGAGCCGTGTCCCACCCTAAACGCTGCTGGAGGAGGAGGAGGGAGGTATCGGCAACCGGGGAAGCATCCAGTCCCTGCTGCTGTCTGAGCCCCGTAACCCCCTTTTTTTTTACCAGCAGCCCCCCCAGCTTTACCTCTCGGAGGATGGTGTTTTCCGGGTACGACGTGTCCGGGGGAGATCTCAGCCCTTTCATGTTCAGGACGGCTCCTGAGGATGCCCGAAAGCCGGGCGAGGGCGTCTGAGAGCGGGGCGACCGGCCCAGCCCGGCTCCTCTCGCCGGGCTTCCCCTGACATCTAGCGGCAGCGCCGGGGTGGGATCCACCGGGCACCGGCACCGCGGGGAACACCGGCTCCAACAACCGGAGCCGGAGGGAACACCGGGACCGGGGGGGGGTTATGGTGGGCTCTGCTCCTCCCCGACCGGTGACAGCATCCCAGACTGGCCAGGGTTGGAAGGAACCTCTGGAGATCACCTTGTCCCACCCCCTGCCCAAGCAGGGGCACCCAGAGCAGGTCCCACAGGATCAAATCCAGGTGGGTTTGGAATCCCACCGGAGAAGGAGACCCCACACCCTCTCTGGGCAGCCCCTTCCAGGGCTCTGCCACCCTCACAGTCACTTCCCATGTCCCAGTTTGTCCCCATTGCCCCTCGTCCTGTCCCCGGGCACCACTGAGAAGAACCTGGCCCCATCCTCTTGCCCCCCCCACCCTTTAGCTATTGCTCAGCGTCGATGGGATCCCCTCTCAGTCTGCTCTTCTCCAGCTGAACGGCCCCAGGTCCCTCAGCCTTTCCTCAGCACAGAGATGCTCCAGTCCCTCATCATCCTCACAGCCCTCCGCTGGACTCTCTCCAGCAGTTCCCTGTCCTTCTTCTGGAACTGGGGGGCCCAGAACTGGTCCCAGTGCTCCAGATGTGGCCCCACCAGGGCAGAGCAGAGGGGGAGGACGACCTCCCTCAGCCTCTTTTTAACACATCCCAGGCTCCTATCGGCCTTTTTGGCCACAAGGGCTCATTGGTGGCTCATATAATGGGGAGGGCTCACTTTGGGGCTGCTCCTGGCTTCCCCCCCGCCCCCCCCCCCAAATCCATCGATTCCCTTGCCCCTCGCACCCCTCGTCCCATCCCATTGGAAGCAGAACTCACCGGTCAGGCAGCCCCCAAGGCTGGCGAGCAGCAGGGTGACGGGCAGGGCGTAGAGCTGGCGCAGCGCCTGGTCAGTGGCCGTCCGGCTACCCTGGGCCACCAGCGGGAACACAAGCTCCAGCCTGCAAGCCGGAGCAGGGACGGGTTTTGGGAGACTTGTTCCCCCCCAGCAGGAATACAGGGGGGGCTCTGCTCATGACTCTGGGTGATGTGCTATAAGGGGGTGCTGTAGAGGGTGCACGGAGCATCCCTGATTTCAAACGTCGTGGTGGCCCCAGCTTGGCGCATGGAGTCACTGTGACCCCTGATTCCGTCTCTTTCTCA
This sequence comes from Numenius arquata, assembly GCF_964106895.1. Classification (NCBI taxonomy): domain Eukaryota; kingdom Metazoa; phylum Chordata; class Aves; order Charadriiformes; family Scolopacidae; genus Numenius; species Numenius arquata. The sequence continues at coordinate 1,702,130 of NC_133602.1, read as the reverse complement.
CCTGCCACCATAAGCGTCTGCAGTGGCCAGTGCCGCCAGCAGTGTCCCCAGCAGGGTCCCCAGGAGGCCCGGCAGCCCGTGGACGTTGTGAACCCCACATGTGTCCTGAGTCTTCAGCCTCGAGCGCAGGACGGGCTGGGGAGAGCGTAGGGAAGAGCCGGGGTTCAGAGGGGGGATGCTCACCCCCGGGGAGGGGCTGTGCTGCAGCTCAGTGTTTGCAGATTTGGGAGCTGCAGGTTGGTGATGCAGCCCCCACCACCACCAAAGGCGGGTGGTCTTCTGACCTGGGACCGATGTCCTCTGCTGTCCCCAGGGGACTCACCGTGAGGAATCTGAAGCCAAGTGGGGGGATCAGGCCAGCCAGAAACCCGGCGATGAGGGCCCCGAAGGGGGTGACCAGCATCTCCCCAGCCATACCCATCACAGCCGCTCCAGCCAAGGTGGCATCCTGGATCTGAACCTGATGGAGCAGAACATGGTCGGGGAAATTGGCTCCATGGAGGACATCAGCATGGGGCTGGGGGGATTTGGGCTTCCTCGGGGACCAAACTGGGTCTTAATGAACCTAAGAAAGCCTAATGGGCATCCCCTTTTGTGTACTCGTGGTCACCATCCCTGTAGGACGGGGCGTGGGCAATGTGTGACACTTGGGTTTGTCCCAGGAGAGGACCTACCATCCTCAGGGTGTTCTCCTCGTAGAGGACAGGCGAGAGGACAAAGGTGGCCAGGGTGCTTGCTGCCAGCGAGAAGTAGGTGTTGAGCACTGCCCAGGGCTCGGCGTCGTTACGGACCGTGGTGGCTGAGGTGAAGCTGGGCCAGAAGATCCACAAGTAGATGGTTCCTGTGGGGAACAGGCAGGTTTTAATGTTGGGGTTGATCTCTCGTGAGAAGGAAACTTCCTGGTAGTGCCAGGAGATGCAAGTGGCCATAGCTTGGGGTGTGAGAAGGTCAGGTTGGACATGAGGAAAAGCTTTTTCCTGGAGAGGGTGGTGCAGCCCCAGGACAGGTCCCCAGGGAGGTGGAGGACCTCTGTCCTTCATAGAATCATAGAATGGTTTGGGTTGGAAGGGACCTTGAAGATCATCTTGTTCCACCCTCCTGCCCTGGGCAGGGACACCTCCCACCAGACCAGGTTGCTCCAAGCCCCCTCCAACCTGGCCTTCAACCCCTCCAGGGATGGGGCAGCCACAGCTTCTCTGGGCAACCTGGGCCAGGCTCTCACCACCCTCACAGCAAAGAACTTCTTCCCCACAGCTCAGCTCAATCTCCCCTCTTGTAGCTTAAAACCCTTCCCCCTCGTCCCATTGCTCCCCTCCCTCATCAAGAGTCCCCCCCCAGCTTTCCTGGAGCCCCTTTAGGAACTGGAAGGGACTCGAAGGTCTCCCCGGAGCCTTCTCTTCTCCAGGCTTCATGGTTTGCAGGACTGTGCTGGTCAAAGCCACAACCACTCTGTCCCAACGGTGGTGATGGTCCTTCCACCACCACGTCTATGACTTTTGTGTTGTAGGACTCGAGCTCCGTACCGACCACAGAGAAAACATCTGCCTGGTGCCCCGTGTCCTGCTGCTCTTTCCTCTTGCCCATATGAGTTCGGTGCAAGATCCGTGAAACCATCAAGCCAAAATAAGCCCCGAAGGTGTGGACAGTCAAGGAGCCCCCACTGTCACTTATCTGGTGAGTACAGAAAAACACCACGTGGGAAGGTGGGACATGGGATTTGTCTCTACAGACAAGGCAGGTCTTGACAGGAGGAGCCCAAACCCATGGTCACCCCCTTTCTGGTGGCCCCCCCGATCACCGACTCACCCCCATGAGACTGAACAGGATGTACTCGTTGACACTGAAGAGGGTGACCCCCAGCAGGGTCAGCAGCAGCATCTGCATGGGGTTTACCCTGCCCAGAACGGCTCCGGTGGAGATCAGGATGGCTGCCGTGCAGAAGTCGACACTGACCATGCTGGGGAGGAGAAGGGAAGGCGTGGGGCTGGACCCACAGCTGCCAGGGGGGCGAATGCGGGAGCTGGGGAGAGCAGGGTTGCGGGGGGGGACGGGAGCTGAGCCTTCAGCCCCTTGTCCCACCGCTCCTGCGAGCTGAATGGGCATCCCCAGCCCTGCCATGGCAGTGACAAAGGGACAGCTGGGCTCCAGGCAGGTCGGGGGCCAGCGTGCCCCTCCTAAACGCCTGGCCGTGACGTTGGCAGTATTTACATGGCCCTTACTAGTGAGGGACTCAAATAGCCCAGAAGCCTGGTCCTACTTGTCCTCACAGTCCTCCTCCAAAGCAGAGCTGTGAGTTCTACAGAGGAGGGAGCCAGTGTGCCAGGGCTGGCCCTGGGACGATGGCAGCCGGGCGGCAGCAGCAGCTCCCTCCTGCCTTACCTCTCAGCTCCCACGTAAATTTTGCCGTTCAGGAAGAAGTACAAAAACCCCTGGATCAGGACAGCCCACTGGATGGCAAAGGCCACGATGAGGATGCTGATGGCTATGCTGCCCAGCCCATAGCGGCCGAGGAAAGCCACCAGGAGCCCGAAGCCGAGGAGAACTTGGAGGTGGACATCCCGGAATCCTGGCAGAGCAGAGGCAGAAGGATGGGTCTGGAGGCGTCGAGGGCAGGCTGGTCCCCCGGAGGGGTCTCAGACACCCCATGCCCTAATGGATTTTGGGGAGCTGAAGGCTTCAACAGATACAAATCAGCCGTGTTCCACCTACAGGTCTCTGGAACCGTGGTGGATCTGGCCTTGGATCTCCCCTGGAGATCTCCAGTGGAGAGGATGAGCAGTTGTCACTTGTGCTAGTGACAGGTAAAGCTGTCCCTGCCTAATGCGACCCCTGCCACTCTGCCACCACCCTCTGCAGACCCCTCAGTACCCACACGTGGTTCACCCTCCAGCCCAGAAAGCTCCTGGGGTGGCCAAGAGCCATCTGCACCCATTACACCAGCGCGAAGGTGGGTCTGAGACATCAGCCACGCACTGGGACCTCTCTGCTGCCCCTGAAAACATCACCTCCTGATGTCAACCACCCCCCAGGACCTCTCTGCTGCCCCTGAAAACATCACCTCCTGATGTCAACCACCCCCCAGGACCTCTCTGCTACCCCTGAAAACATCACCTCCTGATGTCAACCACCCCCCAGGACCTCTCTGCTGCCCCTGAAAACATCACCTTCTGATGTCAACCACCCCCCAGGACCTCTCTGCTACCCCTGAAAACATCACCTCCTGATGTCAACCACTCCCTGGGACCTCTCTGCTGACCCTGCAAATGTCACCTCCCACTCCCTGGAACAAGAGGACCAGAGGGATGAGCAGAAAAATGGGACCAGTCCGGTACCATTTGGTGGGAAATCGGAGGAGAGGGGACCCGATTGTCACTTGGGCTAAACGCCCTTTGCACCCCTGGGCCGTGCCGCGGCCGTGAGTCACTGCTTACGCTGGGTGGGGTGATGTGGGCAGCAGAAACCGGGAGAACCTGCCTGTTCCATTCCAGGCAGCTCAGCTCTGCTCAGCTCCCCTCCCTCGGCCAGGGCCCTCCGGAGGCTCCTTTCCAATCCCAGCCCTGCCCTTCCCTCGGAAAAGCCAGGATCGGTCCCTCATCCCAGGAGGATTCCTCAGCAATGCCCGGCAGGAGGATGCTCCTGGTGGGACGGACCCCCAGCCCCACGTTGGACGCTGTGGCAGCACCGAGGGAGCTGAATCCTCCATGGAAAGGGGCTCGGTGCAAATCCCTTGGTGCTGCCAAACCCAGCAGGTCGGTGGGATGTTTTCCAGACCCCCCCAAAAAAGTGCCAGGAGCAGCTGCCGTGTCCCCTGCCCGGGGATGGCAGGACAACCCCAGGTTTATCACTGATCCCCTCTGCTCTCCTGCTGCTAAAACGCACCCCCTAGACCCAAATATCCCTATTTGGGGCTTGGATTTTTCCAGGCACGTGGAAAATCCTTGCTTTCCACCCACCGGCCCCTCCTCGGTGGGATGCACCGATACCCCAACCCTGAGGCTTGATGTCCCCCACCCCTCTGTTTGACTCTGGAGAGCTGGATGGGGTGACAGGGCTGCAGCCTGGACACGGTGACATCCTGTGCCACCCCCTCAGCACCGCCTGGGGACCAGGTAGAGCCGCTCTCTGCACCCACCCGGGGCGGGGGTACTCACGGGGGTGCTGAGAACCCAAATCCTGTTTTTTCCAGCTGCAGTTCAGTTGCTGGGAGCAGGGACCGGAGCTGCTCTCTGGGCGGTACCGGACAAAGACGGCGAAGAGGATGATGGTGAGGATTTGGAGGAGGAAGCACAGCCCGGCGAGACGGAGCCTGGAGGTGGTGGTGTCCTCAGGCATGTCGGGGGGGTGTCCAGGGAAAGCAAATCCCGCCGAAACCGGGGAGACACGAGGAGAGAGGCTCTGGGGCTGCAAACTCCGCCTGCCAGGGTGACTGCCAGGTCCTGCCCTCGTCTTGGTGCTTCCCACAGGCGGAAGAGCCAGCCGGGAGCGGGACGGAGCTGCCAACACGGAAACCCCGGGACAGTCGCCCCGGCATGTGGTTTTGTCACATCAGGGCCACTGTGCCAGGGAGGAGCAGGGGGCTCTTGGTGTCAGCATCCGTCTCGGCTGGGTGGCAGGGGGTCAGGGTGGGATTCAGGGCGTTGGGGGGAACCGTGGTTGGGGGAACCCCGAGGTTTCAGCCTTTCTGGAGGTTTGGCGCAGGAGAAACATGTTTGGGGGGACCTGGTGAGGCAGAGGAGATGGAGGGTGGTGGGACTGACCTGCTGCTGGGCTCTGGCAAAGCCTGGTTTAAATTCCTTGGTCATTAGGAAAAATGATGGATCAGGGGGGCTTTGGTGAAGAATCACAGAATCCCAGACTGGCCAGGGCTGGAAGGGAACTCTAAAGACCACCTTGTCCCACCCCCTGCCCAAGCAGGGTCACCCAGAGCAGGTCCCACAGGATCAAATCCAGGTGGGTTTGGAATCTCTCCAGAGAAGGAGACCCCACACCCTCTCTGGGCAGCCTCTTCCAGGGCTCTGCCACCCTCACGGTCATTTCCCGTGTCCCAGTTTGTCCCCATTGCCCCTCGTCCTGTCCCCGGGCACCACTGAGGAGAACCTGGCCCCATCCTCTTGACCCCCCCGCCCTTTAGCTATTGCTCAGCATCGATGGGATCCCCTCTCAGTCTGCTCTTCTCCAGCTGAACGGCCCCAGGTCCCTCAGCCTTTCCTCAGCACAGAGATGCTCCAGCCCCTCATCATCCTCACAGCCCTCCGCTGGACTCTCTCCAGCAGTTCCCTGTCCTTCTGGAACTGGGGGCCCCAGAACTGGTCCCAGTGCTCCAGATGTGGCCCCACCAGGGCAGAGCAGAGGGGGAGGATGACCTCCCTCCATCTGCTGGCCACGCTCTTTTTAACTCACCCCAGGCTCCTATCGGCCTTTTTGGCCACAAGGGCTCATTGGTGGCACGTGGGCATCTTGTTGCCCACCCGAGGTTCCCTGTGGGGCTGCGTGGGGAGGAGGAGAAGCTGAGCTGGGAAAAAGAAGGGTGAGGAGCAGAGCTGGAGGCTGCTGAGCATCCCTTGCCAGGAGAGGTGGGGAGGAGCTGGAGAACGAGGGTTCCCTTTGATTTTCTTTGGCTGCTGCCTTTGCAGAGAGGTGTTTGTAACGCACCGAAAGCGGGTACAAATCCCAAAAAAGGGAGAGGAAAAGGAGCCGAGAAGTAAAACACGGCGTGTGTTTGGGAAGCGACTCGGGTAATGCCTTTCCGCAGCGAGGAGCCAAACGATGATCTCACATACGCAGCGCCGGGTCGGGGTCGTGCCCTGACGCCCAGGGGATGGGGAAGGGAAATGAATCACTTTTCGGAGGCCCCCCCCCCCGGGAGCACCCCGCTCCGGGCTGCGGTTGTGTGGGAGCCGAGGGGTGTAACTGCTGCCTTCACTTGGGAAAAATGCGAGAAATGAGTCAACTCCTTCGCGGTACCACGGAGCTGGGGAAAAAAACATCCTCTGGTCGAGGAGCCCCGAGTCTCTGCCCCGGGGCCGGGCACCGCTGGAGAGGGTGGGGGGGTGGGGGGTGTCAAGATCCGATAACGTAGCCGTGGATTTGGGAAAGGTGATGGAGGGAGCTCACGGGCGCTCTCTGAACCCACAAAATAACCGTGGGGAGATGCGGGAGGGGGACGCATGGTGCTGCGGCGGTTTAGCCTTTCCATGCGGGGGGGGGGGGGGGGGGCGGGCAAGGCTCCAACCACCTTTTGCTCATTAAAATAAGCCAAAGCGCTGACCTTTTTGAGCTGGAAGAGCCTCAGAGGCTTCCAATCCAGCCCGCTGGCATCCTAATTAGGGCAGGTTATTTCATTAACCCCTCCGTACAGGCAGCCAGAGGGTGGGCTGGGGGCAAGGGGAGCCAGCGCACGCCCGGGGGCCGCGTGTGTGTCCCCCCACCGCCCCGGGGGAGGTTTGTTTTCGGTGCCGTGTGTGCCACGGGGGAGCCGGGATCACTGTGTCCTTTGGTGGCGGGGACAGACTCCGCTTGTCCTGTGTTTCCTTTGAGAAGAGCTTCTTCCTCCACCCCTGGAGATGGACCCTGGGGGAGGGAGAAGATAAGGCAGCCCAGAACACAGCCCCATTGTGTGGCCTTGTTTTGCTGCCTCCCGGCCCCAAGGTGCCGACGGGGAAGCCTCTCCGATGGCTTTCTGCAGGGTGGGATGAGGCCGGTGGGATGCAAGAGTGGTGGGACACCCCCCCCCCATCAGAGACCCAAAGGGTGGGAGTAGCATCCCATCATCGGAGAGACGTGAGGGAGAGGGAGTGTAAAATTAACCATCGCCCTGCTGTCTGGGGGAGCAGAGGGCACGGGGGGCCGATGCCGAGGGGAGGCTTTGCCGGCCCAAGGGGCTGCCGGAGCCCTGTGCCGGGCTGGCCTTTCCCCTGAACCCCCCGACGCTGCGGCCGGCGAAGAAAGGGGTGTTTGTTAACCGGGCGCGCTGTGTTTTGCCGAGCAGAACAATAAAGAGAAAGACGCTCACAATGGGAAATTGTGCTTCCTCCTCCCCGTGCGTTCCTCGGGGAGGTGTTTGGGAGCGGGGGGGGGGGGGGGGGAACACACACACACACACACACAAAAAAAAAAAAAGAGAAGAAAGTGGGAAGAGACGGCGACAGGGCAGGGAGCGAGGGCACGGCCGGCGCTCACCGCTCCCGCACGCCATGGGGGCAGAGGCCGAGGGACCGCGGGGCCACGGGGGTGTCGGGATGCTGCCCGCCCCAGGACGGTGACAGGGCAGTGTCATCCCCGTGTCCCCTCTTCCCGGCAGCACCGTTTGACCTTTCCAGAGCCCTCGGCCCCGCGATGGGGCGGCTGTGACGGAGACGGGACGCGGCGGGCGCCGGGGTGGGACCCACACTGGGGGCGTTGGATGGGAACGGTGGCTCGCTGAAGGACACGGCTGGGGACGGTAAGAGGCGTGGGGACACCGGGGAGGCGGGTTGGCACATTGTTGGCTCTGTGTCCTGCCAGGGGACGCCCCCTTTGCGCAGCAAACCTTGGTGAGACCCCAACAGAGCAGGGCCATCCCTTGGCCCCACAGCATCCCCGGCAGCCAGCACTGTAGATGTCCCCCGGCACGTCCCCTCTGAAGCCGGGGTACGTCCCACTTCATGTCCTTGACCCCTGCGCCCCCCCCAGGCACCATCCCGCCCCCAGCTCTAAGGATGCACCGGCTTCTCCTGTTTGGCTCCCTCTGGCTCTTGGCGGCATCTCCAGCATCGAGCATCTTCCAGCGGCCAACGGGGACCCCAGGTAGGGAACAGGGGCCAGAGGGGGGGACAAGGCACTGCTTTTGGGGTCAGGGCTGGAGGAGGGAGGTGATGCTGGGGGGGGGTCCAACCAGGGCTGGGCATCCCGGGGGTTGCAGGAGGGGCGGAAAGGAGCCAGGATGGGTGATGGAAACCAGGCTGGGGATGCCGATGAGAGTCGGGGGGCTTTGCGGGAGGTGTTGAAGGGGTGGTGGGACCCCCGCAATGCCCCGTGGTGAGGCAGACGGGGGGTTGCCGCAGCCCCCCCCCGCCTGCAGTACCTGCTGGAGCCCCTCCACACCGCGGTGCACACGCAGCGGGGTGCCACGGCCACCCTGCCCTGTGTCCTGCGCGCCCTGCCCCGCAACTACCGGGTGAAGTGGAGCAAGGTGGAGCCGGCCAACTACCGGGAGAACATCATCATCATCACCAACGGGCTCTACCACAAGAACTACGGGCCGCTGAGCCAGCGGGTGCGCCTGCGGCACGGCCACCGCTACGACGCCTCCCTCACCATCACCGACGTGGCCCTGGAGGACGAGGGACGTTACCGCTGCCAGCTCGTCAACGGGCTGGAGGACGAGAGCGTCTCGCTCACGCTGCACCTGGAAGGTGAGGCTGGGGACCGTCCTACCCCCCGAGGATGTGGGGGACAGCGGAGAGGGGATGCTGGACTGGGCTGGGGGCTCCATGGATGGGTATCTCCACCTGTCATGTCCCCTGTTTCAGTGCCCCCCCTTATCTTCAGCACTGAATCCCTGGGGATGAAAAGCCAAAGCATTGTCAGGGAGAGCATCTCCTTCACCCTCTGTCCCTGTCCTTGTTCCCCCCAGGTGTTGTCTTCCCCTACCAGCCCAGCAACGGGCGCTACAAATTCAACTACCACGAAGCCAAGCGAGCCTGCGAGCAGCAGGACTCCCGCCTCGCCACCTACCAGCAGCTCTACAAAGGTGAAACATCCTAAAAAAAAACCCTTATCTACCCCAAAACGTGCCTCGCTGGGTGCAGGAGGAGGGAAGTGCCGGTGCTAACCTGCCTCTTGCCCCCCAGCCTGGACGGAGGGTCTGGACTGGTGCAATGCCGGGTGGATCCTTGATGGGACCGTCCACTACCCCATCATCAACTCGCGGGAGCCGTGCGGTGGCCGCCTCCTCCTGCCAGGCGTTCGTTCCTATGGGGCCAGGGACAAGCAGAAGGACAAATTCGACGCTTTCTGCTTCACCTCTGCTCTTCAAGGTAGTGCTGGGGTCCCCTGTCCCTCCCACAGTGGCACTGAACCCCGATGACCACCAGGGCTGGGGTTATTCCCGGGTTGCCATCCACGCTGGCCACTCAGTATCATAGAATCGTGGAATGGTTTGGGTTGGAAGGGACCTTAAAAGTCATGGAGTTCCAACCCCTCCTTGCCCTGGGCAGGGACACCTCCCACCAGCCCAGGTTGCGCCAAGCCCCCTCCAACCTGGCCTTGAACCCCTCCAGGGATGGGGCAGCCACAGCTTCTCTGGGCAACCTGGGCCAGGCTCTCACCACCCTCACAGCAAAGAACTTCTGCCCAATATCTAACCTAAATCTCTCCTTTTTCAGCTTAAAACCCTTCCCCCTCGTGCCATCGCTCCCCTCCCTCATCAAGAGTCCCCCCCCCCAGCTTTCCTGGAGCCCCTTTAGGGACTGGAAGTGGCTCTAAGGTCTCCCCGGAGCCTTCTCTTCTCCAGGCTGAATCACAGAATCATGGAATGGTTTGGGTTGGAAGGGACCTTAAAGACCATCCTGTCCCCCCCCGCCCTGGGCAGGGACACCTCCCACCAGCCCAGGTTGCTCCAAGCCCCCTCCAACCTTGGCCTTGAACCCCTCCAGGGATGGGGCAGCCACAGCTTCTCTGGGCAACCTGGGCCAGGCTCTCACCACCCTCACAGCAAAGAACTTCTGCCCCACAGCTCAGCTCAATCTCCCCTCTTTCATCTTAAAACCTTTCCCCTTGTCTTTTGGCTCTCCTCCCTGATCAAGAGTCCTTCCTCCACGGCAATGGGGACTTGCCATGTCCCCATTTGTCCCCAGGCCAGGTCTACTTCATCCGGGGCCACTTGAATTTCAAGGAGGCTGGCCAAGCCTGCCGCAACCAAGGGGCCGCCATCGCCAAAGTGGGGCAGCTCTACTCCGCCTGGAAGTTTTCCCAGCTGGATCGCTGCGACGGGGGGTGGCTGGCGGATGGCAGTGTGCGGTACCCCATCACCACCCCCCGCCAGCACTGCGGGGGGCTGCCGGACCCCGGCGTCCGCAGTTTCGGCTTTCCCAGCAAGGAGCTCCGGACCTACGGCACCTACTGCTTCGCGGGGAAGTAGGAAGGTCGGGAAGGAGAGGTGGGCCGAGCGGAGGGGATAGCGGTGGGACACCAGCCCCGGTCACCCGGGTGGAAAGCTTGAGGCAGGGCACGAGGCCGTGGCGGGGGGGGGGGTGTCTCCCGGTGATTTCGGGTGGTCCGTGCATCCTCCGATGGAGGGATAGAGCTGGGTTTGGGTCCTCAGTGCATCCTCTGGTGGGGCTGCTCCCCACACCCCAGCCTGCTGTGGGGCTTGTGGGGTGTCCGGGGCTGGCTGGAGAAGCCGGACCCATTGCTGGGCCAGGAAGGGGGGCTAATCCAGCCCCCTCAGCACAGCCTCGCTGCATCCCGCACCCCATCCTCGCTCCCTGCAGCCACAAGGACTCTGGCTGGTGCAGGACTGGGCATTAACGAGCGTGACTAATGAAGTTTCGCCTTCTCAATTAATAAAGCGACGGTAAAGCTGTGCGGCAAAGCCAAGCTCTCTCCCGGACTCTGCCCCCCGGGACCGTCTGGCCTCTTGATGAGGGGAATTTTGACAAGGATTTTCCATGTGGGGCCCCCCCCCCCCCAGCCGCCCTGTCCCGGGGGTTATCGGTGTCCCTGGCACCGCACACAGGGGGTTTCTGAGTTTTGCTGTTGGACACAGCCAGGGAGAGCTATAAAAAGCTATAAAAGGCGCCGGAGCTGGCACAGCACAGGGGGAAACACAGCGTGGGGAGATGCCAGCATCCCCTGGCACCGGCCACGTGCCCCCCAGGTCCCATGTGTTTGCCGGGAGCCGCATCCCAGCCCGAGCCCTGACCTGTCCCCCTGGGTTGTGGGGGTACTTTGGGCTGTTCCTCCCCGTTTCTGTGATCCCTCTGGATGTCACTGTGCCCAGGCTGTGCCGGGGGCTCTCCAGCCCCATGGTGCGGGTGGGTGCTGCCACCATCCCCATTTTTGGGGCTGTGCAGCCCTGATTTTCCCACCCCTGTGCCAGGGCTGCCCCAGTGACCGGGCCATTGCTCCCCACCATCCCTTTACTGGTTTTAGCACCCACAGAAGGACAGAGGGGAGGTTTGGGTGACATGTACCCACCCCGAGCCCGCGGCAGTGGCTCCTGCCTTTCCTGGGGAGTGCAAAAGCCCCCTGGCACCCCCCCCCGGCACAGCTGGGGTGTCACCCCCACCAGGGTGTCACAGGGTGAGGACCCTTGGGCCACAGGTGGGAGAAAGCGGCTGGAGGTGACATTGGGGTGTCATTGCCACCACCTGCCCACGGTCCTGTCTCCCCCCCCCCCACACCTCGATTTCAACTCTATTTGTGACTCCGGGAACAAAACACCCCTCGTGCTACATTTCGGGTCGTTGTCGGCTCCTTTCAAGGAGATCTTTAGTTACGAGGATTTCTTTGTACAGATACAAAATGCAGGAGGAGGCAGACGCCCAACGGTGAGGTTTTGTGCCATCCCGGGGGTCCGCGCTGGTGTCCCCGCTGCCGTCCCCATCTGCGCCGCCTCCGGGACACAGGGAGGTGGTGGCTTCTGCCCTGGGGACCCGCTCAGTCGTCGGGGGACTGAGCCAGGCCTGGGGGGGACATAAGAAGCCCTAGGTGAATGGGGGCCCAAGAGGAGGAGTCAGGGGGAGCCCCAAAGGTGGGTGCTGGGGGGGGAAGACGGGGGGAGCCCCACACTCACCGGGGCGGCAGGCCAGCTGGGGGGGCTCCCATGTCCCATCCTCCCGGCACCGGATGACGGGTGAGCGGCGCTGGACGAAGCCACGGTGACACTGGTACCGGGTGATGGAGCCGATCTCGTAGCGCTGCTTTGGTTTGCCGAAGGCACGGGCATTGGTGACGGTGGGGGGGGGCCCGCACTGCACTGGGGGGGGGGACACAACACGACAAGGGGTCATTGCACCCCCAAACCATAGCAAACCACCCCCCCGATAAATGCCAAATGAGAGTCCCATGCACAGAACCCATTTCCCCACTGCAGTGGTGGTGGGGACCCCCCATTTGGGGTGGTGGAAGGGTGCAGCCCCAGTCCCCCTGCCTGGGATAGGGGTGCAGGGTGGGGGGCACGGCTTACCCAGCCCCATTTTGCAGGTGTAGGAGAGGTGGTAGTTGCAGGGGACGTCGCTCCACTGGCCCCCATCGTGCCACACAATGACCACGCAGTTCTCCCCGGAGAGGAAATAGCTGTCGGGCTGCCCGGGGTGCCAGTTCTCGTAGAGCTGGGGCGGGGGGGACGGACAGGCAGGATGGGGTGCATGGGGCACCCCAGCACGCCCTTTAAGGGGGGGGGGACCCTCACCCATCTGCAGCCTCCTGGCCATGACGTGCCCCCTGGGACCCCAAATCCCGTGGTCTGCCTCACCCACAGCACCCTGGAGGATGCTCAGCCCGGTCGAAGCTCTTTGAGGGGGGGCTTCAAAGCCTGGTCCCAGGGTCAGACCCATCCCTCGGGCACATTCCCAAGCGATGGAGAAGGATGAGGAGGTGCCTGGCGGGGGTGGTCTTCTCCCAGAGGGGGGGGCACTCATGGGCTGGTAGCCCGACTTACCAAGGGGCTCCCGTCGGACCACTGGAAGTCCCCCTCGATGGTCCGGTCGTTCAAGCCGATCCACTGGTACTCCCTGTACTGGTCTGGGGGGGGGTAAAGGGGGTGTGTATGGGGGGGAGAGCACCACCAGCACCACCAACCCCCCCCCCCCCCCAGCACTCCCTGTCAGGATGGGGCTCAAGGGAGCTGGAGGCTCAATTTGGGGAGATTTGGGGTCTGGGGGTGAGTTATGGAGGGTGGAGTTTTCCCCAGCCCTGCAGTGGGGTGTGGGAGGTTTGGGGACAAGGGGACCCACGAAGGGGACAGAGCGGGACAGAGCGGGACACCCCCTCTCCCTTGACCCCCGGGAGAGCGGCGGGACGGGGCTGGCCAGGAGAGGGCGGCAGAGCCCCGTGTCCCTGTCCCTGCCTGTCCCTGCCTGTCCCTGCCTGTCCCTGCAGGTCCCTTGCCTGTCCCTGCTTGTCCTCTTCTGGTCCGGCCGGTCCCTGCCAGCTCTCTCCCTTTCCACTCCTCCTTCACCCTCATCCCTCCAGGCCTCTTTGCTCTCTGCCCTGTCCCCGCTCCTCTTGTCCCCCGTTCTGCCTCCCCCCGTCTCCCTCCATGTCTCCTTTCAGGCGGGTTGTTGCTTTGCCTTCGGATTTACTTGGATGTGGCCAGCCCTCTACTGGTCTGTCCACCCCTCGTGGTTGTATCTGTCTGCTCCCATGTCTGTCCATGCATCTATCTGTCTTCTCTCGTGTCTATCCATGTATCTGTGTATCTCCCATCCATCCATCCATCCATCCATCCATCCATCCATCCACCCACCCATCCATCCTCCATCAGATCCTGCTGCCTGTCGCGCTTCCCCTGCCACTCTCTCAGTAGCCAAGTGGCCAGCGAGCATCTGACCAAGCCCTGGTCAATCCGTCGTATCATCTATTCCCTTTATTCTTTATTTTCTGCGCCTTCCCCAGACTGTACCTTCCTCTCCCTCAGCACAGCAGGGCAGCCTTGCCTCCCGGCTGCTTTTTTGGCTTAAAGGTTAAAACTGGAAGCCCAGCCCTTAGGGATGCCGAGGGTCCCATGGACAGAGGTCCGGGAGCGGGGGGATGCAGCGGGGTCTGGGGCGGCACCACGTACCGTTGATGAAGTCCTGCTCTTCAGGGGTGAGGATGGTGGCCAGGTGCCCCCCGTAATGCCTGCACTGGGTCTCCGCGTCCTCCCAGCTCCTCCGGGTGGAGAAATGCTTGTAGCAGGCTCCGTGGAAGCTGTCCCAGCCGGGGCTGCACTTCTCCAGCGCTGAGCCAGGGTGGGGAGCGAGGGGGGAGAGAGGAGAGGGTCAGGGTGATGGAGCATAGCCCACCAGCAAGAAAAAAACCCAAAAAACCCTGATTTCCCTGCATTTCTGTCTCCTGGGCTGCTGGTTCAGCAGACAAGGCTGCAGCAGGGGACCAGCTGGAGGGGACAAGCTGACGTGGCCACAGTGGCACCCGGGGGACTCACGTCTTTCGCAGGTGCTGCCTCCATAGCCGGGCAGGCAGAGGCAGGTGAGGTGGGTGCCGTCCTCCGTGCAGGTCCCTCCGTTCAGGCAGGGGTTGGGGACGCAGCCACCTGCAAGGGACACGCAGCCTTCCTCACCACGGGGGCTCACGGAGAGGACCTCGTTAGTGCCCGGCATCATTAAGGCCTCATCTCTGCTTTGAGCACCCTACAGCAATCAACTCCTCCATCTGGCCACTGTGGGCACCAAGGGAAGGACTCGGACATGCCCGGAGCCAAGCTCCTGGCTGAGCCTTGCTGGCCGAGAGCTGGCCGGGCTTGGGGCTTTGGCCACCCCCCAGGACACGGGGATGTGAGCTGGACGCTCTCGTCCTCCGCATCAGTGGGCTGGCTGCCGTGCCAGCCCCTGGCCTGCTCCCGCCACCCGGGGACGGCTCCTGCTGTCCCCTGGAGCGATGCAGCCAACGCGTCCGGGGACGGGGACGCGCAGAGGGATAAAGCCTTCAGCACGTCCTCAGCCTGGCGACAAGGTGATCCTCGCGCCTGTCCCCATCTTGTCACCTTCAGCCTGGCCGGGGGGGCTGATAACTCAGCCGGCGCCGTCCCTGACCCGCGTGTCCCCAACCAGCCCGTTACGGTCATTAAGGCACCGGGAGCACATCGTGTGCTCCCAGCCCCGGCTCGGGAGCGTGATTAAGGGCTGCCGCCAGCGCCGGCGGAGCGAGGACTGAAAGTCCTTGACACCCTCCAGCCTAATGAGGCCCGTTTAATGGCCCTTGGCTCGGTGGAGCCGTGCCAAGGACGATGCTGCCACCCTCACCCGTCCCCAGACACCGTCACCTCCCTGCAAGGTGCCGGCGGCTCGCTCGGGACACCCAGCTCATCCCCAGCAGAGCGAGGCATGGAGCGGGATGAGCTATTTAGGGCCCTAACGCCACCCGGCCGGCTCTTCCGGAGCACTTCTCCTTGCCAGGGCAACGGCAAGGACTGGCCACTTGCCACCGAGCACCCTCCGTGCCACGGGACCGGGCAGGGACCCTGCGTGGTCCCCTCCGCTGGAGCCACCCTTGCAGGGAGCCGGGAAAGCAGATGGGGCAGGATCTTGGGGGCACTGGAGCTGGGAGAACCCTGGTGTGGTGGGTCTGGGTGGGTGACACGCCCCCCCCCCCCCATGACAGCTCACGCACCCACCGCTCGCCCATCTCAGCCCTCTTGGGGGGGAAATGGGGCTCAGGGGGGCCCTGTGCTCCCCAGGGGCACTTTGGGGCACTTGGCCATCAAGGGGTGCTCTTAGTGGGGCTCTGCACCCCAGGACCCATCTGTGCCCCCCATGGCTCCAGGGGTGGGAACCCCCCCCTGCTCACCCCTTGTCCCTCTGCCCAGGCAGCGCGGGGTGATCCAGCCCAGGGGGGGCTGCAGGGAGGGTGCAAAGCAGCCGTACCCCACCTCACACGGGGGGGGTCCCATCCACCCACTTCCCCGGGGAGTCGCGGGAACGGGGCGGGGGCCGGGGAATTAGTTCGTCAGTGGGGGGGGGGGGGGGGGGGGGGGGGGACGTGCGCGGGCGGTGAGCGAGGCAGCAGGCGCAAGGACGAAGGGAAGAGCTAGCCGAGATGCTTGTTCTAGAAAGCTTTTAATTCCCTTTATTAGTACCACTGTTAGTCAGAGGAGGGGTTGGGGCCTTCTTTTGATTTTTTTTTTTGTTTGTTTGTTTGTTTTTTGTTTTGTTTTGTTTTTCATGGAAACAGTCATTAAAACACTTCACAGAAGTAGAAGAGATTTAAGTGCATGCAGAGCTCGGACCAATTTGTTTGACAAATATGCGCTTCTCCGGACCTGTAACCTTCCCTTACCCAGCTGAGGAGGAAAGAGAGAGAGAGAGAGAGAGAGAGAGAGGAGGGACGGACAGACGGACGGACAGACAGAGGGAAGCACAGCGTGAAGGAAAGGTGTTGGCTTTCTCTAGTGGCAGAGAGCAGCCAGGAGGGCTGCCCCCAGGGCCAGGGTGGCACGGTGGGGACCCCCGGCCGAGCGGGCTCCCGCCCCCACGCTGGCCCGCTCGGTGGGGAGGGCGGGCAGGGGGGCGGCTGTGCTGGGGGCTGCGTCCCCCAATGAGGTCCCCACCGGGACCACCCCGGAGCTGCCGGTACGGGGAGAGGTGAGTCCATCCCTGCGGGTCCCACCTGGTTCTCCGGGAATGGCTGCAAGGAAACCCTCCACGGTTGCAACGGAGGGAGCGGGGTGCTCTTCCTCCTCCTCCTCCTCCTCCTCCTCCTCCTCTTCCTCCTCTCCTGAATCACTGCCCGGGGGTCTCGGCACAGCCTCCTTGCCTCCCGCCGCCGGCGCACTGCTGCTGCTGCCAGGTGCCTCCACGTGCCAAGGTGTGACCGCCGTCACCTCCGCCGCAGGGACGGTGCTCCCGTCCCCAGGGACTGCGGGTGAGGGGACCCACAGGGCCCCCGACTCCTCCTCTCCCTCCTCCTGCGTCTGCGGGGGCGCAGGGGGCAGCGGGGACACGCCGGGGCTTTCGGCCACGTCTCCTGACAGCTCAGCATCTTCGGCGGTGGGGACAGAGGTGCTCGCCCCACGGGACTTGTGGCCGCCGGGCTCTCGGCTATCTGTCGAGGTGGCAGAAGTGGCACTGGTCGGCGATGTCACCCGGTGCCCTGGTGGCCCAGGGCTGGCAGTGTGGGCTGGCCGCCCCATGGCATCCTGCGGGCGATGGGGGCGGCACGTGGGGACAGTGGGGCTGGGCGGCTGGGGAAACCCCTCGGGATGCTCCGTGTCACCTGCTGCGGCCCCCGCCGGGGACGGGGCACCGGTGGGTCCCTCTGCGCCCGCCCGCGGGGCCACGGAGAGCGTCTGAGCACCGGCGGCTCCATCCGGCTCCGTGGGCTGGCTGGGGTCTCGCCCTCCACTCTCTGCCGAGGTACTGGCCGTGTCCCTGCCCGGCGCTGCTCCCTCCTCCTCCTCCTCTGCAAAGGGCAAGGCAGAATGGCAGTGAGACGCCGGCACCGGGAGCCAGTCGGACCGTGTGGCCACCGGCATCGCTGCGGATCCTGCCCACGGTGGGGGGTGACGCCAGCATGAAGATCCCCAGGGAGACAGAAACGGCTCTGAGCCCATGTGACATTGTCCCCTCTGAAGTGGCCATGACAAACCGAGCTCTAGCTTGGCCACCGGCCCCGGCACAGGCTTCCCAGCAGTGGGGGCCACGCTCAGCCCCTCACCGCTGCGCCTGGCCTCCTCTCCCTGCTCCGGCTCTTCGTGTTGCTAAATCACAGTCCGCCACTGACCCTGCATTGCTGGACCCCGGCCAAGGGAGGGACAGACGGCTGTCCCCACACCGGTGGCTTGTGCCCAGCCCTACATCAAGACACGGGTGCCCCGGCCACGGGTGCTCCCTCCATGGGAGGGATGGGGACGGCTGGGGACACCCGGGCACCCACGGGTGCCTCCGACCTCTCCTTGCCATCCTGGCGCCTCCGTCCCTGTGGCTTCTCTCTTGCACCCCAGCCCTGGCATCGCCCCAGCGGCTGCTCGACCTACCCGTGTCCCCAACTGTCCCTGTCCCCCCCCATCCTCCTCCGCGGGGAATGGGCTCCCCACTTTGGCAGCACAGCTAAGGGGGGGACGCCTGCCTCGGGGACGGCCGGGGCCATGGGAAAAGGGGATGGCAGGGGCTGGGTGACCTGAGGACACGGAGGTATCTAGCGGGGGGTGCCGGGTCCCTGGCCCCGGGGCGTCTTCGGGGGACGGGCTCGGCTTTTCCAGCTCAGCGTCCTTAAAGAAAGGGACGGCGTAAATAGCCCCTCGCGACTCAATCTCCACTTGCGCTTTGGGCAGCTGCAGCTCCTCCAGCTTTTCTGCCACTGTAACAATCTCCTGGAGGCCCTCGGGCTCTCTGGCTCGGTATTTTCCTGCAGCCTCAGGGAAAGAGTATGTCCCTTCTGTGGGCAGAAAGAAAGTGGGATATTACTGCCCCGCTCCTGGCCCCGCGGCAGGCAGAGATGCCCTCGCCCCCGGCGTGGGGCTGGAGCCTTGGGGACAGCCTGGCACCCCGGTGGGGGCTCGTGGCTTCGGCCAGCATCCGGGCAGCGCCGAATTTTCCACTCGCAGGGTGTTTTCTGCTCGTCCCTGCCCTTCCCGACAGCAGGTGTCCCCGCTTCTCCCCCTCCAGTGAACCCTAAACCTCGTTGCACGCTGGCACCCAACCCTGGGTGGGGGGGTCCTTCTCCACTCCCCCATCCCCACCCCGGGGAGCGCAGACGCGTGTGGGGAGTTAGTGGGTTATAGGGGTCGCGGATTCATGGGACGGGTCCATCCTGCCTGACCCATGGCTTTCCCTGCTGAGAGATGGAGAAACTGAGGCATGGAGATGCACGGCATCCAGTTGATCCGGGGGACAGTGTCCCCATCGCGAGCCCCCGTGGCCCCGGGGGGCTGCAGAGAGATGTGGGACAGGGAAGGAGGAGCAGAGGGGCTGCTCTTCCTCCCTCCATGCCCACTATCCCTGCCAGCCTTCATCCTTGCTCATCCTCCCCTGGCTTATCGACCAGCATCCAGGCCACCCCCGGCAGTGCAGTCGGCCCAGCGCCGCTGCCTGTGGGTCCTGTTCCCTCTTCACCGCTGCGACATTCCCTAAAAACCAGCCTCGCAGCCGGCAGGGACCCGGCAGAGCCCCCCTGCCCTGGGGGATGAATCATCTGTGCCCCCGCAGGGCATGCAGACCGACAGCACCACGCAGGACACCCCCTGTTCTATCGCGACACGGTACCGAGGACATGCAGGGCATCCCTACTCTGTCGCGATATAGCAGCATGCACCATTGAGACCACGCAAAACATCCCTCCTCTATCGTGATGTATCAGTAGCGGGACCATGCAGGTTATCCCTCCCCTATCACGATATATCGGCGTGCGACGTGAGGACCACGCAAGGCACCCCTACCCTCCCACGGGAGGGTGATGCGCACGACGCAGATGGTACCAAACACCCCTGGCTCTATCGCGATATCGCCGCCAACACACCGGGATCCCGGTGCCATCCCGACCCTACAGGACACCCCGGCTCTGCGGGAGCCGGCACCCTGCGTTTCCCGGCGCCTTCCCAAAAGCTTAGGTTGCTCCCTGCCCGGGAACACCCGGAGGCGGGGGGCAGAGGGGGGGGGGGCGAGGGGGCGCCCCTCTTTACCTCGAAAGCAATAGGCATCGTATCTGCTCTGGGCATCGGGGAATCCCGTCTGGTTGCGGAAGAGGAAGATGGTTTTGACGCCGGGCAGGGCCCCCCCGCAGCGTTCCCGGGGGGTGACGATGGGGTAGCGGACGCTGCCGTCGGCCAACCAGCCGGGGCTGCAGGCGTCCAGCCCCCCGCTCCACGCCGCGTAGAGCTGCCCCGGGCTCGCCAGCTGGGCCCCCAGCGCCCGGCAGTGCACCGCCGCCTCCTCCAGCGTGAATCTCTCTGGGGATGTCTCCAAAAAGATCTCCCCTGCGAAGAGAGGAAGGAGACGGAGGGGATCAGCGCTGGGGAGGGGGGGGGAAACGGGCTGCAGGAGCCCCTCTGCTCTCTGCACGGCCCCAGGAGCTGGCTTGGGGATGGGGACATCCAGCGTGGTCCTGATGAGGGGGACGGGGGGGCTGGAGGGAGCTGCTGCCTCCCTGCCTGGCTCCAGTCTCCCTGCACAGGGCAACGGGGCACGGCTGGAGCTCTCGTGCCACACGGGAAACCTGCCCTCGGAAACGGAGCTGGGACTTCAAAGCATAGAGTCATGGAATGGTTTGGGTGGGAAGGGACCTTAAAGACCACCCAGTCCCACCAGACACCTCCCACCAGCCCAGGTTGCTCCAAGCCCCCTCCAACCTGGCCTTGAACCCCTCCAGGGATGGGGCAGCCACAGCTTCTCTGGGCAACCTGGGCCAGGCTCTCAGCGCCCTCAGAGTGAAAAATTTCTTCCTAATATCATGTGATCATGGAATGGTTTGGGTGGGAAGGGACCTTAAAGCCCATCCTTTTCCCTCCCCTGCCCTGGGCAGGGACACTTCCCACCAGACGAGGTTGCTCCAAGCCCCGTCCAAGCCTCCATCCAAGCCCCTGGAACCCATAAAAAGGATGCAGAGGAGCCAGTCTGTGCCCTGCACAGCGCAATCCACGTAGGGGACATTTCTAAGGGGACCTGCAAGCCCAGCAGGTGCCATGGTGGGGCTTCACACTGAGAAGGACTGGAGACCGTGACCCTAATGCACGCCACATGCCAGCCCCCGTGACCGCACGGCTCTCCCGGTACCAGCACATCGTGCCCAGCATCCCGCACCGCATGCCTGCCATCTGCCTGGCATCCCCCCAGCCACCCCCACGGCAGCCACAGCCACCACCGGAGACCCCAACCCGGGCCCAAAGGATGTCCCTGGCCATCTCCACACACACCCAACCAGGTGGGATGTCCCCGAGCTGTGGGACAAGCAGAACCCAATGCATGCAAAGCTCAGAATGAGCCTTCCCAGACCCCAAAACACCACGCAGCCTATGGGGCGGATCACCCTGGGCATCCTCCAGCCCCGAGGATGCCCAGGGATGGGCACCAGCTGCTGGGAGGGAACGAGCCGCACACCTCCCAGAACCAAACCGTAGCTGTTTTGGGGAGCAAACATTGAGTCCCCCACCTTTGCGTGCATCAAGGTGCCCAAAACTTTGTGGAACTCAGAGGTTTCGGGGCAGCTTTTACGCTGGGGTTCGCAACGGGTTACAGGGGCGAGTTAGTGTGGCCACAAAAGCAAGGGGCGGGGGGTAGGACAGGGCTGGTGGCACCGCAGGCACCTGGGAGGTCCTCGGCGTAGCAGTAGACATCGTACATGTCCTCCGGGTCCACCACACCGTAGTTCCTCACCCCGGGGAAGCCGTTCATGTCTCCGTAACAGGCCTCGCGGGGGGTGTGGATGGGGTACCTGGGGCAGGAAAGCAGAGGGGAGGGCTGACGGCTCCCAGGGGGGGTCACGGGGGATGAAGGGCGCGATGCCGGGGTGATGGTGGTCCCCACCTGACAGTCTGATCGGCGATCCAGCCGGCATCGCACTGCTCGTAGCCCCCCAGGTAGGCGGCGTAGAGCTGCTCGGGGGTGGCGATGCGGGCGCCGATGCGGGCACAAGCCTCCTGCGCCTCGGCGAAGGTGTAGGCGTAACGCATGGAGCCCTCCCGGTAGTGAAACACCACCCCTGGGAGGGGGGACACATAGGCATGGGGCAAGGGGCTTCACAGCAGCCCCCACCCACACGGGTGCATCCGCACCAGGGTGCATCTTCCCAGCAGCCCCCCCCCCCCCCCCCATATATGGGTTTCCCTTTGGGCATCCCCTCACCCCTATGGATATATCTCCACCCAGGTTCCCCTTTCCAGCAGCCCCCCCACACACACACTGGTACATCTCCACCCAGGTGCCCCTTTGGGCAGCCCCCCACCCACTTGGCTACATCTGTACCCAGTTGCACCTTTCAAGCAGCCCCCCTACCCATATGGGTGCATCTATACCTGGGTGCCCCTTTGGGCAGCCCCCCACCCACCCGCTCTGCTACATTTTCATCTGGGTACCCCTCTGCAGCAGCCCCCCCACCCATATGGGTGCATCTGCACCTGGATGCCCCTTTCCAGCAGCCCACCCACCCACCCAGGTGCCCCTTTGGGCAGCCCCCCACCCATAGTGATGCATGTCCACCTGGGTACCACTTAGAAGCAGCCCCCCACCCACATGGGTCCATCTTTGCAGCAGGCCCCCCACCCATTAGGGTACACCTGCACCCGGGTGCCCCTTTCCAGCAGTCCTCCACCCACCTGGGTGCCCCTTTGGGCAGCCCCCCTACTCATATGGGTACATCTGTACCTGGGTGCCCCTTTGGGCAGGACCCCACCCATATGGGTGCCCCTTTGCAGCAGCCCCCCCACCCACTCCACTACATCTTCACCCAGGTACTCCTCTGCAGCAGCCCCCCCACCCAAATGGCTACATCTGCACCCAGCTGTCCCTTTGGGCAGCCCCCCCACCCACATGGGTGCACCTTTGCAGCAGCCCCCCCACCCATGAGGGTGCATCTGCATCCAGGTCCCCCTTTGGGCACCCCCACCCCCCCACAGGTGGCCCTTTGGGCAGCCCCCCATTCATATGGCTGCCCCTTTGCAGTAGCCCCCCACCCTTTAGGGTACATCTGCACCCGGTTACCCCTTTGGGCAGCCCCCCCACCCACATGGGTGCATCTTTGCAGCAGCCCCCCACCCATGAGGGTGCATCTGCACCCAGGTCCCCCTTTGGGCAGCCCCCCCACCCACACGGGCGCATCGTCCCCCCGGGTGCAGGAGGGGTTTGCTGAGCCAGGAGAAGGCACCTGGGCAGGATGAACCCCTACCCCCCTGCCCCTCCCAGACCTCCCCCAGCCTTAAATCCCACTGCTCCCCACCTGGCGGTACCTTTGACTCTGAGGTGGAGGATGTCGTGCCCGTCCTCGATGCCGTGCTGCACGTCACAGCGGTAGATGCCCGAGTCGTTGGGGCGCAGCTCGGTGAGCAGCAGGGAGGCGTTGGTGTAGCGCTGGTGGAAGATGGGCAGGGAGGCGCGAAGGCGGTAGCCCTCGCTCACCTTCACCCTGTCCCCCCGGGCTACCAAGATCTCCACCTCCTTGCCCTCAGAAATGAAGGTCCACTTGACCCGGGGGGTTCCCAGTACCGCCCGGCGGCCGGCGGTGCCGGGGGTGGGCTGGGGGCCGAGGTAGGTGATGAGGCAGGGGATGGTGATGTCACCCGCCAGCACGGCGTCCAGGGCTGGCTGCCGTGGGATGGAGACCTGCAGAGCCTTGACGTCCTCTGGGTGGGAGAAGAGAGGAGCCGTGAGGGGAGACTGCCATAGGGTGACACCACCCCCCCCCCCCTGCCCCAGACCCCCACCACAGGGTACCCCCGATGATGCCGAGTTACCTGTGCCATCTGCAGGGGCAAACACCTCCGGGACCACCGTGGGGGCAAACCCCCAGAGCAGCAGCAGCGGGAGGGCTGAGGCCATCCTCTGCCCTGAAACGGGGGAGGAGAGGAAAAAACACCGACTGGGCTTAAAATCCAAAGAAACATCCAAAATACCCCTTCCCTGCAGGAGGGAGAGAGGTCGGGGAGGGACCCCAGCCCGCGTGTGTGGGGATGGGGTGATGCATGTGGCATCTGGGGAGAGATGGAGAGGGTGGCACCGGCACGGCTTGGGGGGTAACCTGGACCCACGGGGTGGTGATGGGGAGAGGGAAGAGAAGGGAATGTGCCCTGGTGAAGAGGAGAAAGAAAGCACCAGCCACCGGGACCATTGGCTGGGGGGTCACTGGGTCCCATCCGGCCCCCACCAGCCTTCCTGGGGAGCCGGGGTCCCCCGGGGACACCAGAGCCCATCCTGGCCCCCATGGCACAGAAAACCTGAGCCCAAACCGTGGCCCTGGCTGGGGGGGGGGGGGGGGGGTGGGTGGGTGATGCCAGGGCTGGGACCACAGTGAAAAACCTCAGAAAGGGGATTTTTAACAACTGGGGGGTGGCAGGGAAAGAGGGCGCGAGGGGAGGCGAGCGTGCAAGCAGGGCACACACGTGTGCTGCCTGCCCTCCTGCTTCCACCCGCCCCTGGTGGCGTGCTCACGTGCGGGTGCGCACACGCGTGTGCGTGCCCTCGTGCACGTGTGCGCTGTGTGTATGGAGGTGGGGGGGCAGGGGGGGGGGACGCGGCGGGTGTTGAGGTCAGCGAGCTGCTGGGGAAGCGGGGAGGGGGGGTACGACACACGGCCGAGGGCACACAAAGCGCGGGGCGGAGGGGGAGGGAAGGAGCAGGGAGGGCTTCTCTTTGCCATTCAGCTCACGCCGGAGGTTCCCCCCGCGCGGGGCTGGGAAAAGCGGGGCCCAGCAAAGCGGCCATTATGTCCCAGGCCTCTCTCAAGGCTGCCTGGCACAAAGGGCTCTCCCCAGCGGGCTGGGGACCAGCGCTGAAAGGAGAGCCCAGTGGCTAGCACTGCCCACCCACCCCCCTTGGGGGGGGGGGGAATCGCTGGGGACGCCGGGCATGTCGCGGAGGGGTTCCGGTTGCCCACGGGCTCTTAACAGCCATCCGGAGAGGAGGAGGATGCTGGGGATGCGGGGAGATGCCCCTACGTGGTGCAGGGGGGACACAGACCCCCATACCCCCTCACCCCTCCGCAGAGGCTGGGGGTCTCCTCAGCACACCCCCCCCCCCTCCCCGTACCCGAGGATGCACCGCTCGGTTCCCCGAGGACAGGAGTACGGTGACCCTGAGACTCAGAGCATCTTCGAAATTTATGAGCTCTTTGTGCTGCATTGATTTCGGCAGCCACAGAAGAGGATTTGGCACCTCCTGGGCGCTCTCTGGGCCAGGTCTCTGGCTGCCAGGGCCAAGCCGCCGGGAGGCTGTCCCCGTCACCTGCATCCCTCTGCGAACAGTGCTCCCTGAGTTTACCCGTGGGACCAGTGCACCGGGGAGAGGGTGTGAATACAGCCCCCGCACCACACGCCATGGATGCACAGCCCCTGGAACCACACACCATGGATGTACAGCCCCTGGAACCACACACCATGGATGTACAGCCCCTAGCACCACACACCATGGATGTACAGCCCCTAGAACTACACACCATAGATGTACAGCCCCTGGCACTACACACCATGGATGTACAACCCCTAGCACTACACACCATGGATGTACAGCCCCTGGCACCACACACCATGGATGTACAGCCCCTAGAACTACACACCATGGATGTACAGCCCCTGGCACCACACACCATGGATGCACAGCCCCTGGAACCACACACCATGGATGTACAACCCCTAGCACTACACACCATGGATGTACAGCCCCTGGCACCACACACCATGGATGTACAGCCCCTAGAACTACACACCATGGATGTACAGCCCCTGGCACCACACACCATGGATGTACAGCCCCTAGAACTACACACCATGGATGTACAGCCCCTAGCACTACACACCATGGATGTACAGCCCCTGGCACCACACACCATGGATGTACAGCCCCTAGAACTACACACCATGGATGTACAGCCCCTGGCACCACACACCATGGATGTACAGCCCCTAGAACTACACACCATGGATGTACAGCCCCTGGCACCACACACCATGGATGTACAGTCCCTGGCACCAAGCACCATGGATGCACAGCCCCTGGAACCACACACCATGGATGTACAGCCCCTGGCACCAGGCACCATGGATGGACAGCCCCTGGCACCCCACACCATGGATATACAGCCACACACCATGGATGTACAGCCCCTCACACCATATATCATGGATGCACAGCTCCTGGCACCATGCGCATAGAGCCCATGGCACCACACACCACGGATGTACAGCCCCTAGAACGACACACCATGGATGTACAGCCCCTCACACCATATATCATGGATTCACAGCCCCTAGCACCATGAACATACAGCCCCTGGCACCACACACCATGGATGTGCAGCCACACACCATGGGCGTATAGCCACACACCATGGACATACAGCCCCTGGCACCATGTATCATGCGTGTACAGCCCCTGGCGCCATATACCATGGATGCACAGTCCCTGGCACCAAGCACCATGGATGTACAACCCCTGGCACCATGGACGTACAACCCCTGGCACCATGCACCATGGACATACAGCCTCACACCATGGATGTACAGCCCCTGGCACCATATACCATGGATGCACAGTCCCTGGCACCAAGCACCATGGACGTACAACCCCTGGCACCATGGACGTACAACCCCTGGCACCATGCACCATGGACATACAGCCTCACACCATGGATGTACAGCCCCTGGCACCATATACCATGGATGCACAGCCCCTGGCACCATGCATCATGCATGCACAACCCTTGTCAACCACACACCATGGACGTACAGCCCCTGGCACCACACACCATGGGCATTGACCATCATGCAAAGACCACAAACCACCCCTTCCCAGCAGGAGCCAAAGCCCAGTCCACCCAGGACCCGGCCGGCGGTGCCAGAGCCAAACTGGGGGCTTTCTCTGCTCCGACCGGATCATTTGAATTCAGCCCCACGGCTCTGGAGCGAGGGATACAAAACCCTCCTGCTCGGTGGCGGTGGCCGGGCTCCAGCGCGGGGGCTGGCTGCCGTCCCCCCCCCCCCGGGCGGCCAAGCGAGGAAGGCTTTTGTCACGGGCGCCTTTTCTTCCCGTTCCCAAGGCGCCGCGGTGGCGTGAGCCGCGGCCGGCGGCAGCCACGAAGCCCCGGGGAGGAAATTCAAGTGATAAAACTCTGCAGGAACTGGGCAAACTGGGATGAGTGGCTGGCTGCTCCCCTCCGGTGCCAGTCCCCGGCTGGGACCAGTGTGCCAGCACTGGGAATGGGATGTGGAAAGGGTTAAACCCAGTTTCTCCCTTACCCATGGGCGATGCCCCAAGGTCCTGGAGTCCTGTGATGGCAAGAAAACTCTCAGATGTCATGTTTGGGGTTTGGGGTTGGATTTTTGGGTTTGGTTTTTGTTTTTTTTTCCTTATTTGCCACAAACGGAAAAATTTTCAGCCCACACATCAGGAGGGGAAAGCTGGGAGCAGGACTAGGGAAAGGTGGCCAAAAACCTCAGAGAGGGGGAAATGATGGTGGCTTTTGGGGCTCAATCGTCCCCGAGACCTCGGAGATGCTGGGGACGGACCGAGACGAGGGCACGCACGTGGCGGGGCCGACTAACCTCCATTTCCGTGGGAAACCAGGTGGAAAATGGAGCTGAAGTCTATTTTGGGCCAGGAGCGATGATTCTTTCTCCCCTGAGCTCGGCCCTGCTTTCGGAGGCGGCTCCTTGAACACGGGGCCGGCGTGACTTGGGGCTGGTCCAGGGCGATGCTGGGGGGGTGACGCAGCCACGAGCCCGATCCCTTCCTATCTCCAGAGAGGGGCTTTCTCCTCCAGGGCCCCCTTGTCCCCTCCACGTGATGGTTACTCATCCCAGCTCACAAGGTGCCCTGCCAGCCCGCAGCGAGCCCGGGGAAAGGAGGGGGGGGGACAGGCAGCGGAGCGGTGGCTTTCCAGGGATGCTCAGCTGCAGAATGAGTCAGCAGCCACGGGCAGAGGCTGGCCCCGCTCCAGGCACAAGCGGACAACCCACGTCCCCACTGGCAAAGGGCTTCGGACACCCCAGCCAGCCGGACGCACCGATGTCCCCGGCCACGCACGCACCCATCCCAGCGCGCACGTGGTCGTCTCTGTATCAGTGTCACGCACACATCACCCCCCCCCCCCCACCTCGCTGCAAACTGGCCCTGTGTCCAGGATCGGTCCCCAACCCTGGATGTTCATGGGGTGCAGCCATGCCCGGAGGGGTCCCCGGAGCGGGGCAGTACTCGGGGGGACACACCAGGTTCCCTGGGAGGGGACGAGCCATGGTCTCTGCAGGGGGAAGCACCCAGCAGCCTCTTGGCAGCAGCCGCTGGCAGAGCTTAAAAGTCCGGAAGCAGGTGGGGACAACGGGGGGGTCCCTCCGGCTGCCAGAGCCACTTGCCACCCCCCCAACCCAGCAGGGAGAAAGGGGTTCCTTGTTGCAGGGCTGGGACACTGGGATGTGCCCCCCGCAGCAGGAGGTCCAGGGGAGGCCGGGGGGGGGGGGCGGTCTCCCCCATGGAGAGATGGAGACCCCTCGGGGACCCCCAGGGACACGTGGGCACACGCGCACCTGGGTGAGCATGTCGCGCGCACACATGAAGGTTTGCACCCCCAACCCTGCCTCTCCCAGCTGTGGGGAAACTGAGGCACGAGGTGGGGCAGGATAAGTGTGGGGTGGAGGATGGGGGGGTCCCAGATTTGGGCACTGCTCCTCAGGTGGCACCCACTAAACCAGGTCTCCCGGGCCCCTTGGCACCTTCAGACTCGCAGCTCGTTACTCCCAGCACAAGACCACAGCGCCCCGAGGAAGGACCCGGGCTCCCAGTTTCCCCAGTCTAAACCCATTCCCTGAAAAGCAGCCCTTAAAGCATCCTGACCAGTCTCACTGCCATGCGCCACCCCACACCCCCACACCCCCCCCAACTCCTCAAGCGGTTGGAAAAGGATCCGAGCTGGGGCACAGGGAGCTTTTCCCACCCCGAAAGGAAGAGCAACAGGTTCTGGGTTGGGTTGAGACGGGAGAAGTCGATGTGATGGGAGAGGAGGCGGCTTCGCCCAAAAGTGGTCCCCGGGGAGGGGGGGATGCTCAAGGGCAGCCCGTTCACCCCGAGGGACAAAATGCTCTAGCTGGGGGGGCGGGGGGGGAAGGGGTTTACAGAAAATTACCCCAGCCCGGGGCACCCCACGGGGGAGCTGGGGCTGCTCGGTGGGAAAAAGCCATGAAAATCCCGCAAAACGTTTCTATTTTCCTCCAGCCCCTCCTGTCCCCCGCCCCGGGACACCGGCAGAGCTGGGGGAGGACGGGGAGATCCGGCGGTGCCCCACAGCCATCCCAAACCCCAAACTCTGCCCCAACCCCTGCGGGACCCTGAAAACCTCCCCAGGGAGAGCAGAGAGGGGGACGGGCAGGAGAGGGGGGAGCCGGACCCCTGGGTCTCTGTGCAAGCCCCTGCCCAGCTCCGTGCCTCAGTTTCCCTTTCCACTGCCACCCTGACTGCAGCCTCCTTGGGACAAGGACCCGTCCAGAGGCTCTGCAGGACGGACGGGGAGGGCTCCCCCGAGACGGGACACCCCAAGTCCCACGCCGGACCCCCAGCAGCTCTCCCAAACTGAGGGTCCCGCGGGAGCAGCTGCTGAAACAGTCCCCCAAAATCCCCTTTATCCCCAAAATCTTCGAGCCCGACCGGGCTGGGCTCCAGGCTGCGGCGAGCGGGCAGAACCAAAGTCCTTTTTCCACCCAACTTAGCAAGACACACACACACACACCCCCCCCTCAGCCCCCTCTCTGCCCCCAGATCTGCAGAACCGCCGCCGGTACAAACTGATCCGTTAAAAAAAAAAAAAAGCAACCTTGCAGCGCGATTCTGTCCTCCGGGGGGGGGGGGTGGTGTGGGGGGGTCGGTGACAAGGACAAACCTCCCCTAAGCGGGACCGTTGGGGGGGGACCACCAGCTTCAAGCATCCTCCGCTGCAGGGCAGGAGGATGCCCTGAGCCCCTGCATCCCGCGCGGGGGGGGAGGGGGGGGAAAATCACAGGGAAAGCTCTCGGTAACCCCCCCCCCGTCCTGTCCCGTGTCCCCCCCCCCCCCCCCCCCAACCCCGCTCACCGCTTACTTTCCGCCGGCGCAGAGGTGAAAGGAGATATTGAAATTAATAGCGCAGTACGGCAGTTGTGTGTGTGTCCCCCCCCCGCCCCGGAGCGGGCATCACACACACACGCATCACACCCCCACACTCACACACACACACACACACACACACTCACACACACCCACCTCCCCCCCGTCGCTTTCCCCGCGTCTCCCACCTTGCGGCAGCCCCTCGGTGGTCCTTCTCCGCGGCGGGGGGGGGGCGCGGTGCGGGGCTGAGCTGCGGCTTCTCCGGGGCAGCGCAGGCAGCGGTCGGCAGCAGGTTGGCAGGACGGCCTGGAACCAGCTCCGCCGGGCATAAGTGCAGGCAGCGAGAAAAGAGGAGTCTTCTGTGTGTGTGTGTGTGTGTGTCCGTGTCCTCCTCTCTCTCTTTTTTTTTTTTTTTAATTTTTTTTTTTCCCTTTTTTTTTTTTTCCTTCCCCTTTCCCTCCTCCTTTTATATTTATTCCTTCCCCTAATTAAGGGGGGGGGGGGGGGGAAATAAAAAAATAAATTATTACTGTGTTGGCAGGCGCTTCTGCCCTCCCCTTCCCTCCCTCCTGGCAGCTGGCAAAGCCAGCACGGGATGCCGAGTGTGGGGAGAGGAGGATGCTCAACTTGGGCACGTTATTTAACGCTGGCTCTCCCAGACCCAGCCTGAAAAGGGGGTCCGTCCCCCCCCCAAAGCCCCTTTTGGGTGGTTATTTCTAATATTTGGCAGCTTCAGCTGGACGGGGAGGGGGTCATGGATGGGGGTCCCAGTAGCCAGCGGAGGCTTTGTCATGCAAAACCCCCTTCGCAGCGAGGCTGGTGGATCCCCACGGGGGTGGAGGCACTGTCTGGGGGTTTGGGGGGGACCCAGGGGCTTTGCCAGCCCCCAAAAGGGTGGGGAGAGCAGCCAGACCTGACCTCCAGACCTCCAGAGACCCGCTCACAGCCAAGCTTGGTCCCGCAGAGACCACGTGCCCTGCCTCAGTTTACCCACCTTCATCTGTGTTAATGGGACCCAGGATAATGAATGTATTTTTAATTTTGATGGCTTACAGATTGCTCCCAGAGGGACGTATCGGGACCTGGGTGCCCTAGTGGGGTGTGGGGTGAAGTTGGGGACCCTCATCTGCAGACCCAAGCCCCTGGGGAGAAGGGCAGCACCCACCAACCGGCCTCAGGGCTTTTTTTAACCAGATCTCACTCCAACTTTCCCTGGCACGGAGCATCCTCTGGCCGGGGGGAGTGGGGGGGGGGCGGCGCGGCGCCTGCCAGATAATTGCTCGGGTGAGTTTGCAGAAAGCCGCAGCTCCTGAGCAGAATTAATCATTCGTCGCCCTGGGAAATAATTTACGGGCGGCGGAGACGGCCTCGTTAGCGGTGCAGCCCGGCGGGTGATGCACGCCGCAACGCTCAGCCCTCCGGGCAACCGCATGGTGGTACGGGGCCGGGATGGACACCGGGATGGACACTGGGAAGAGCAGGGGTGAAAGCCACGGGCTGCCCCATCCTCTGCCCACCCCCCCCCCACCCCAAACCCGACCCATGAGGTCACATCCTGCACTTTTGCGGCAAAAGGCTCGGGGCCGGGGAAGCGCAAAGTGCCTGCTCAGCAAGGAGCGTCCCCCAGCCTAATTGGGAACAAATGTTCCCATCCCGGCCGGGGTTTTGGGTTTTCAGAGCGAATCTTCCAGGGCTGCTGCTCTGCCTGTCCCTTCTCTGGGCAGTTCCTGGTCCCTCCTGACTGGTGACATCGGTGGGGCAAAGCCCCTGGGACATCCAGCTCCTGGAAGGGGCAGGGGAGGAGGGAGAAGAGAAGGTGTCAACAGGGCACAACCCTTATTAGACATCAGAGAATCCCCATCCCTGCCCCAGAGATATCGGGGGCCTCCCAGTCCTTCCCATTGCCTCAGACCCAGCCCCAGCAGCCGAGGGCACGGGAAGGGGTCGGACCCCATGGGGACCCCATGCAACAACCACAGCCCCCACCCTGGCTGCAGGCGATCCCCAGCTGCGTCCAGGCTGGAAGGGCCCCAATGCCCAGCTGTGCTTCCTCCTTCTCCTCCTCCTCCTCCTTCTCCTCCTTCCCCCTCCAGCCCTGCTCAAAGCCACGTAGCAGCGCCCGCTGCTCACCCTGCACCAAGCTCGCCGGCGCCCCGAAGGACCCCCACCCTGGGGGGACACGCACCCGCCGGGGGGTGCAGGACTGTGGCGCCCGCAAACCTGCTGCCCCCCCAAACCTCTGCTGCTGCCAAACTGCCACCCCCGAGCACCCTGCAGGGACAAGAGGGCACAGATATCCCCATTCCAGGGGGTTCTGACCCCAAGCATCCCCCAAAGACATGGATGTCCCTACCTCAGGTGGCTCCTGACCCTGAGTATCTCCCAGGGACATGGATGTCCCCATCCCAGCCGGTTCTGACCCCGAGCATCCCACAGGGACATGGATGTCCCTACCTCAGGTGACTCCTGAGCCTGAGCATTCCCCAGAGACATGGATGTCCCCATCTCGGGTGGCTCCTGACTCTGGGCATCTCCCAGGGACACAGATATCCTTATCCCAGGGTGGGTTTCAATCCCAAGCATCCCCCAGGGACACGGATATCCTCCTCCTGAGAGGCTCCTAGCTCTGAGTATCCCGCAGGGACATGAATGTCCTTGCCCTGGGTGGCTTCTGACCCTGAGCAGCTCCCGACCCTGACCATCTCCCAGGGACACAGATGTCCCCACCCCAAAGGATCCTGGCCATCCTCCAGGGATATGGATATCCCCATCCCAGGGAATCCTGACCCTGAGCATCCCCCAGGGACATGGATGTCCCTACCTCGGGTCGTTCCTGACCCCAAACATCCCTCAGGGACACAGACATCCCCATCCCAGGGGTGTCTCAACCCTGAACACCCCCAGGGACATGGACATCCCCCTCCTGAGAGGATCCTGACCCTGAGCATCCCCCAGGGACACAGACATCCCCATCCCAGCTGGTTCTGACCCCGAGTATCCCACAGGGACATGGATGTCCCCACCCTGGGGGGATCTTGACCCTGAGCACTCCCCAGAGACACGAACGTCCCCATCCCAAGGGGTTCTGACTCCAAATATCCCCCAGGGACATGGATGTCCCCCTCCCAAGTGACTCCCATCCCCGAGCACCCCGCGGGACGAAGGGATACACAGACATCCCCATCCTGGGGGAATCTCCCCAGCTCTGCCCCCAGCCTATCCCGGGCAGGGAGGTGCTGGGACCCCTCTACCCCCCTGGGGATCCCCAGTCCTCTGGGGGCTGCAGGATTTGGGCTGTCCCAGAGAGCCCCAGTGCTGGCCATAATGGGGAAAGCCCAAGCAAAAACATGAGGAGGAAGAGCGGAGAGAGGCCGGGGAGGAAGGAAACCTCCATCCCAGGGCTCTTCCCGGTGTAGCTGCAGGCGCTGAGGGCCGCCTTGTGGCAGACACCGATATTGAGGGGGGGTGGCCCTTGGGCAACCCTGGGGCACCCAGTCTCCCCAATGGGAGGAGGAAACTGGGAGCTGGTAGAACAGCTGGGCAGCGGGGATGGTGGGCTCCGGAGTGGATGTGCTATGGAAATGAGGAGGAGGAGGAGGATGAGGATGATGAAGGCGCACAGCAAGGCTCCATCACCCCGCTGCCCAGATCTCCGGGGACCCAGAGATGAATTACTCGACCTCAGCGCTCCCCGGTGCTGCTTAATGGCATTTCAATCCTGGCTGCGAGAGGCAAACCAGAGCCGGGGCCGGAGAGCCAGACAGGATGTCTGGCCGGAGATGAGCTGGGAAGCCGATGCCTTTGGGGACCCCCAAGCCGGGGCATCTCCCCCTCCCCACCGTCCAGGCACTGGGACGTGTCAGAAGTGGGGGAAAACCCCCTCCATGAGGTGCCAAGGGGGGCTGGGACCCCTGTTATTGCCACTCTCAGATGTGGGGGATGCGGGGATCCCACCAGCTCCCGGGTGGCTCAAGGCTGGAAGGAGCTCGGGGACAGCTCTGGGTGGCCTTTGCCAGCAGAGGGGACTGTTGCTTGTCTCTCCGGAGGAGCTCGCCTGGAGCCTGCTCGGGAGGGGACATTTAATCTTCTCCTCCTTGCCCTGGCGAGGGACCCTCCCGTGGGAAAACCACCGTCTCTCCGGGAGAGGGAGGACGGGGAGAAAAAGCTGGCAACGAGTCCCTCCCCAAATGATGTTTTCCTCCCTCTTTTGTTCACAGAAACCTCCAGAGTTTGAATTTTTAAACCTCTTCCCCTTGCCAGCCCGCTGCTCCCCCCCTCCCCCGCCCCCCCCCCCCTCCCCCCGCCTTCAAATAAATCAGCTGGGGGGGGAAAAGAGAGAAATAAAAAATAATAATAATCCCCTAAACGCTCCCCGCGAAGCGATTCATAACCCCACCGTGACGGCTCGGCCGAGCGGGTGAAAGCTGTGAATGAAACCAAATGTTGAGGCGGCGCTTGCCAAGTTTCGGAGGCAGCCGGTGAAAGTCTCCGTTGGGCTCCCGACTCCGTTCGGCGCCTCCCGCCGCACACATCTGGAAAGAGAGGAGATTGCAGCTGGACACAGCTGGATGCAGCACCCCGAATTGGGGGGGGAGGTTGGCTGGGACGATGCCCTGTGCTCCCAGCTATCCCCCCTGGGCAAAGGGATGCCCGTGTGGCCAGATCCACGGGACCAGCTCTCAGCCGTGGCTTATGCCGAGCCCAAAACTGCCCTGGCCACGGGGACTGGTGTCCCCCAGTGCCACTGTGTCGTGGTTTCGGTTTTACTTCAAACCGGGACACACTGTCACCTCCCCGAGACTGTGAGACCCTCCCTGGGCTCCCACTGGGCTCCCTTGGCCCCCGGTTTCGGAGTGGCGTGGGGCCAGTGAGCCGTCAGAGAAGGATGCCCGCAGCCAAGCCCTCAAGGACTGGCATCTGCCAACCCGGCCTTGGACATCCCCCAACCTCCACGCCAAGCCCCACGGCAGCCCCCCAGCACCCCACACGGAGCCTTGGGGGAGTGGGGAGGGGGGATTTTCCCAGCCGAGTCACGCCGGTGGCAGGATCCAACTCCTCAAACCACCCTCCCAAAGTGGAAAGAAACACTTTGCCCCTCCCCGGGGCTGGGAAATCACGGCCGGCATCGAGCCCACGTGGGGCTGGAACTAGCCCGGCTGCGGAAGAGTTAAGCCCAGCTGCTCGCCCGGGTCTCAGGGGCCTCCCACTCGCCCGGCGGAGTATGAATAGCTGCCCTTCCCTCCTTTCCCAGCCATTCGTTTCCCTCCCCGTGCCTTCCTTCTCCTCCAGAGTCCCCGGCACCCCCCGGCACCCCCCGGCATCCCCCGGCATCCCCCGGCATCCGAGCCCCGGCACCCTCCGGCCACGCCGATGCTGAGCACGGAAAGTTTCGCTGGGGCGAGAGCCCTGGGCGAGGAGTCCTTGCAGATGTGGGACCTCAACAAGAGGCTGGAGGCGTACCTGGCCCGCGTCAAGTTCCTGGAGGAGGAGAACGAGGTGCTGCGAGCCGAAATCCAGAGCGCCAAGAGCAGCCCCGCCGGGGAGTCGTGGCGGGCGAAGTATGAGGAGGAGCTGCGAGCCCTGCGGGATGCGCTGGATCACGCCTTCAGGGAGAAGTGCTCGGCCGAACTGGCCAGGGACAACCTCTACGAGGAGGTCCAGCAGGTGAAAAGCAGGTGCCAGAAGGAGCAGGCGGCCCGAGAAGAAGCCAAGAAGCAGCTCTCCTTGAGCAGGAAGGAGCTGGAGGAGGAGAGGAGGGCGCAGATCTGGCTGAAGGAGAGAGCCGTGCAGCTGGAGAAGGAGGTGGAAGCCTTGCTGGAGGTGCACGAGGAGGAGAAAGCGGGGCTGGACCAGGAGATCGCAAGCTTCTCGCAGAGCCTGGAGAGCTTCCGCTGCGCCCCGGTGGCTTTCCAGCCGGTGGAGGTGGAGGACTACTCCAAGAGGCTCTCAGAGATCTGGAAAGGGGCGGTGGAGACCTACAAGACAGAGGTGTCGCAGTTGGAGGGTTCCCTCTGCCAGGCCAAAGAGAACCTCTGGAAGGCGGTGGAGGACAACCAGCAGAGCCAGCTCCAGCTGCAGCACCTGGAGAAGGACCTGGCGGGGCTCAAAGCGCGGAAGGAGATGCTGGAGGAGAGCCTGGCCCGGCAATGGCAGGAGCAGCGTGGGGAGGCAGAGAAGTTCCAGGTGGATAAAGGCGGTGGGGAGGCGCTGGACCCCTGGGGAGGGGGAAAGCGGGGTGTCGGGGGTGCCTGGGGGGGTGCTGAGGGCACCCACCACCTGCAAAGAGACGGGGTGGATGGATAGAAGGAGGAAAGACAGAGGGAGCGAACCCCAGGGCAGGGATGGACGGTGGCCCTGGATGAGCCGCAGATGGAGAGGAAGCTGGGGAAGGTGGGAGGAAGAGCAGAGCAGCTCGGGGACATCCTTGTCCCCATCACAAGAGGGACCGGGGGCCACCCTGCGGCACCCAGACACCGGGTCCTCCTCCACCACCCTTCCTGGGGCTGCTGCCCCACGTCCCGATGGGCTCCAGAGCCCTTGGGGAATGGCAGCCCCTGCCTGCAGCCCACCGCACACGCACCCCCCCCCCCAAGCTGGGTGCAGGCAGCGGGTGCAGGCAGCGGGTGCAGGCAGCACCGGGGGGCAGGGGGGGGAGTTGTGGGGAGGATAAACTCCGACCGACTTTGCTGCAGCTGCAGCTCAACAGCTGCAAAAGTAATTCAGCAGCAGGAGGTTGTGGGGAAGGGGGGTTGGGGGGACGGGACACATGGGGCTGGAAATGCCGGGGAGGGCACGGATGCCACCCCCGGGAAGGGTCCCTCTTTGTTACAGGTCCAGGGACCGGCCACGGCCACCAGTCACGGAGCAGAGGGTGCCACGGTCTTGGCCCCCCACCCCAAAGATGCTTCTTTCCCACGCTGCTGTCCTGCAGCCCCGTATCCCCCCGCCCCCCCCCCCGGGCCCTTCCTCCCTTCTCCGGCAGCCGTCCCCCTTCCCTTTTCACCCCCATTTCTCTCCTCGCCCCTCCCCTCCCCATCCTCAGCCCCCCCCTGGTCCCCCCAGGACCCCTCTCCCTGCAGCATCCTATGGGCCGCTGGGTGGAAAGAAGAGCCACCAGCACGGTCCCATGTCCGGCAGGGACAGCAGGGCTGAGATGTCCCTGATGTGTGTGTGTGTCCCCCCCCCTCCCCGCAGCTGGCGATGGAAGCCCTGGAGCAGGAGAAGCAGACCCTGCGGGTGCAGATCGCCCAGGTGTTGGAGGACAGGCAGCAGCTCATGCACCTCAAGATGTCCCTCAGCCTGGAGGTGGCCACCTACAGGTGAGGTCCCCCACGGGGACGAGACTGGGGGACACAGCCGCTTCCCCCGCACAGGGAGCTGGGGGCGACCCCTGCACCGCGGTGGGCATGGGGTGGGGGGTATTGGGGATAAGGGGGGGGGGGGGGTTCTCGGGCACGAGGGGGGGGGGGGGGGTCTTGTGTAGGGGCGGCCCCGCGCCCCTCTTCCAGCCCTTCCAGATGGCCCCAGACAAAGGCAGGCTGCCAGGGGACCGGGGAGGGGGGGGGGGGGGGACAATTAGCATGAGAATAGGGGCTGTCCCCGGCCCAGGCGAGGGGCCTCCCCGGCAGAGCATGATGTCACCCTGCGCGGACACTAATCCTGGGGACAGGGGGATGGGAGGGGAGACAGGAGCAAGAGCCGGGGGGGGGGGGGGGGGGGCTGCTCCGGTCCCCCCCAACCCCTCCACCGAGCAGCAAAACCATCCGTAGCCCATTCGTGCCTCAGTTTCCCCGCAAAGAAGCCGCCGTAGCCCAGTGGGGTGTGCTGGGGCGTACGGGGAGCTGCTTGGCTCTCGCTGTGGTACAGACACCCCCCCACCCACACACCCCCCCCCCCCCAGCACCCACCCCCTTTCTCTCCTTGCAGGACGCTGCTGGAAGCAGAGAGCACCCGCTTGCAAATGCCAACCGGGGAATACAAACTGGCCAACGGCTTGCGAGGTGAGGGAGCACTGGCCACCACCGGGACGGGAGGGGAAGGAATTTGGGGGGGGGGGGGGGGGGGGGGGAGAATAAGGCTGAATATAGCCACGAGCATTTTCCTGACCACGATAGGAAGGTGCGAACAGCATCCGGGGAGGGGGGGTGGTTCCTGGCACGGGGCTGGCAGCCCCCCCCCCCCAACCCCCCCCCCCGCCGCCACAGATAAGGGCTTATCTGCCACTTGGTCCCTTTTTTGTCATTCCTTCCCTGCACGGGGAGGGCAGGAGGGGACCCACGTGCCCGGCGGGTTGTCGTAACAAGCTGAGCATTTCTTTTTTCCTCCAAAAAAAACAAGAAGGAAAGCCTGGCACCTGCACCCTCCCTCCCTGCACCCCCCCCCCCCCGCCCGCCCGCCCGCCCGCCCTCTGACTGCGGCAGAGCATCGTCCCCCCGCGGTCCCCGATCCCCCCGGGAGCATCAGCATCGGTGGCACTCCAGCATGGAATTTCCCACTTTTCCAGGAAGGGGCTGTTTAAAAATAGGAGAGGGGGCAGCGGGCAGTGAGAGGCCCCCGGGGGGGCCGGGGAGGGGTGGGGGGGAGCCCCGGCAGTGGCTTTTCGGCCGGCTCACCGCGCTGCCCCTCGCCCTTTGCAGATCTCAAGCTGGAGGTGAGCGGTGGCAGCAAATTGTCACCAGTGAGCACCGAGGCCAGGCGGCTGCTGCCCCGGGACCACCGTGCCAGCCCCTCCATCTTTCCCAGGGCGGAGGGGAGGGGGCAGCCCCCCAAAGCCCAGAGCGATGCTCTGACACCCAAAATCCAGAGCCTCAGCGCCAGGGAACTCCAGAAAATCGGCTCGGCCCTCCATGCCACGGCACCGCAAACCAGGGAGTCGGGTGCCGCCAGCCGCCCCACACTGAGCCCCTCGCAGCCCAGCAAAGCCCCTTCTCTCTCCCTGGACCCCCCCAGCCCTGTGCCCCCGGAGCCGGGGAGCCTGGGGGGAGAAGGTCCTGCCTGGCCAGGAGGAGACGGGGGTGAGACGAGTCAAGAGAAGGAGCATCCTCAGGGGGAGGATGGAGGAGCCGTGGCAGAGACCCAGGATGCAGTGCCCACCCTGCGGTACCCGGCCCGGCTGGTCAGCGAGGCGCTGGAGGATGCTCTCAAGGAAATGAAAGACGATGCTCAGCCCAAAGAAGAGCCCACGCTCAGCGCCACGTGGGCCCCCCAGGACGCCCTTCCCCCCCCCCAGCCCCATTCCCCCCATAGAGGCTTGCAGAGGGGCCAGGGAAGGGCAAGGTCCCCCCGAGGATGCCCTTGGGGATGGTGAAGCCACCGAAGAAGAGGAGAGGGCTGGGGAAGCCATGCTCCAGGGGGTGGGTGCGGGACCACATCCCAGCGGCATGGATGCTTCCCTGAGCCAGGAAGAAATGGGAACGTGGGAGGAGGAGGTGCCTGCTGTGCTGAGCCCAAGGGAACCAGAAGTAGTGGCCCAGGAAGAGGACACAAGTGGCCCTGGCCAGACGGGGACAGGCCTGGAAGAGCCAGAGCGAGGGGAGGATGAGGAGGAGGCCCCAAGAACGGAGGCATCACATCCCTCAGAGGATGAGGAGGAGAAGGGACCCCGCAGCCCCTATGAGGATGATGACGATTTCCACGGTGAAGGGATGGATGAGCAAGAAGAGGAGTCCCCACAAAGAGAAATCGAAGCTGCCTTTGCTGTCCCCATGGAAAGCCAGCCGGGATTGCCCGTGGAAAGTCACCTGGAAGAGGACCTTGTTGATGGAGAGCAGAAAAAGTTTGAGCATCAGGAAATGCCCGTGTGCGAGACAGATCTGGCTGCAGAGGAGGAAAGCAGGCAGGAGACGTGGCCAGGGCAGGAACCATACCTGGAGCAGGAGCCGTCGAGCATCCATGAGGCCATCCCAGCAGAAGAGTCTTCACTGGGGGCTGAAGAAGACGCTGCGGGAGGCGAAGACCGGGGCAGAGCAAAAGATGGTGGGGGAGAAAAGGGAGAGGCCAGCAGGGAGGCGCTGGGAGGAGAAGACCCCCAGGCAGAAGAGGCTGAGGGTCCTGAAGACCTGGGGCAGGAGAGCGGAGCCCAGGAGGAGCCTGAGGACCTGCAGGAAAATGGCTTTGTGGAAGAGGTGCAGGAGCAGGAGGAGCTGGAGCCGGAGCCGGAGCTGGGAGAGGAGCCCTGGGCTGGGAGGGACGATGGCAGCAGCCAAAAGCCCCCTCCAGAGGACTGGGAGGTGACAGCAGAGGACACAGAAGGGGCTCTGGGGACAGAAGAGCCAGCCTGGGCAGATGACACCCCGACAAGCGCAGGAGGGCTGGAAAGTGAGGAGAGAGACGCCAGCATGTCGCCAGCAGAGCTGGAGGAAACCCGGGAAGATGATGAAGAAGATGCTGAGAGCCATGGGACGAGCCAGCAGCAGCCACCGCCGGAGGCTGAGCCGGCCCCGGGGCTGGTGGGGGATGAGCAGGAGGCCACCGAGGGGCAGCCTCACCAGGCACCCACCGATGCCACCGGGCAAGCGGACAGCCAGGAGCCCACCGAGGCTCTGGAGGAGCCGTGGGAGGTGCAGGATGAGGATGCTGATGACGAGCTCGACTTGGACCCAGGACAGCCGGAGAGCGACAGCACCATCCCCACCGCACTGCAGCAGGCACCGGGTGATGGCACGGAGAGCGGTGAGTTGGAGGAGGAGGATGGAGATGAAGGGCGATGGGGAGAGCTGGAGGAGGCACCGGGGACGGGCAGGAAGGTGGAGCTGGAGGACACGCTGCCCGACAGCACGCCCTTGCACCTCTACCAAGGGGAGATGTTGGCTGCGGTCGCACCCAGCCAAATCCCTCCAGAGACTGAGGAGACCGCAGAGGCAGCCCCCGCATCCCAAACAGCTCCGGAGGATGATGGGTGGGACAAGCCACCAACTCCCACCGTGCCAGAGAGCTGCGAAGAGGAGGCAAGGGTGGAGGTAGCCCCCACAGCAGAGGGTGCCGAGGAGGAGGAAGGCTATTTCATGGTCTCTGCTCCCAACCAAGAGGTTTCCAGCTTGGAGGAAGCCGAGATCTCCGAGGACTTTGAAGAAATTAAAGTTGAAGCAACCGAAGCCAGCAAAGATGATCTGGAAGCTGCCAGAGAAGCATCTCCCGTGGCAGAGGACGAAGGGCACTTTGAGGTGTTCGTTGGTGAAGCAGACGAAGATGTGAAGATGCCCACAGAAGAACCTGAGATGCCAAAGGATGAGGATGAGGATTTTACAGCTGAGCTGGAGGAAGGCTCAGCTGTGCCCGAGGTGGATCCCAGCTCCCCCGGGGCTGTGGGGTCGTTAGCAGGAGGCACTGACGAGCCAGCCCAGGGTGCCACAGGCTCTGATGTGCAGGAGGGAGCAGGGACCTCAGAGGGTTTGGCTCCTGAATCAGATGAGGAGCTCGATGGTGCGGTCGAGCTGGAGAGCGATGCCGGCAGAGCCGAAATGCTCCCAGGGCTGGTGGGGCAGGAGGAGAAGGAGGAAGAGGAGGAAGAGGATGAGGATCCTGGCACGGTTCACCAGGACACGGCTGAGCCCATCCCTCCGGCAGAGCTCCAAGCCCAGGTGACGCTGGCTTCTCCGCCGCCCGACCACACGGAGCAGACATCGGATGAGCAGCCGTCTGTGGAGGAGGAAGCACCAGAGGGTGACAGTCCCCCCCCAGCCAGGGACGAGGAGCCCCCCGAGGCCGACCCCCCTCAGCTGGGATCCACACCGGAGCAGGGAGATTTTCCAGAAGTGATTAAAGAAAGTCCAGAGGGGGATGATCCTGCTGCAAAGGTGCCGGCGGACGTCATGAAAGACTCGGATATTTTGGAAATAGTCGAGCAAGCCCTGGAGTTCAACCAGGAGCTGGTGATGGGGGTGAGGGCGGCCGAGGGTGGGCAGCGGGATCCCGGTGGGACCGAGCAGCTCCCCCGGGATGCTGGGGAAGATTCCTCACCCGCCTCCTCCAGCGAGGAGGAGCCCACGGTGCAGGAGGCACCAGCGGAGGTGGCACCGGGGACGGAGGGTCCAGCTCGGGCGGAGAACGGGCTGCACCGGGAGGCCAGCCTGGAGGACCTGGCCGAATTCACCGAGGAGGTGCCGAACG
Source organism: Numenius arquata (assembly GCF_964106895.1). Classification (NCBI taxonomy): domain Eukaryota; kingdom Metazoa; phylum Chordata; class Aves; order Charadriiformes; family Scolopacidae; genus Numenius; species Numenius arquata. The sequence continues at coordinate 1,660,614 of NC_133602.1, read as the reverse complement.
GCATCACCGGCCTGTCTCCGGCACCGGAGTTCCCCACCGAGACCCCAGGCCCCACTGGGGGGATGCCACCGCAGCCCCCCGCTCCCGGAGATGCCACCGCCGCCAAGCTGGCCGATGCCACCCCCCGCGGCAAGCACAGCGGGGCCGACACCGTCCCCGTGCCGTCCTCTTTGGGGGACGATGGCTTGTGCCTCGCGCCCGACCAGCCACCGGCATGTCGGCTGCGAGCCGAGCAGGAGCCCTGGTCCTCGGGGGACGAGTGACACCCCTCCAGTAGCCCCCTCCCCGCCAAAACCCAGTCCCCTCACATCCCCCACCCGCCCACCTAACGCTTCTCCCTCTCCTTATGATTTTTAACACGTTTGCGTGGAATTTTTTTGCACCCCTTTTGCAGAGTGAAGAACCACCAAGCTCAGTTCCGCCCCTGTCCCGTCCTGTCCCCTCCTTCCCAACCCCCCCAAATTCGCATGCTTGCTCCGGACCCCCAGCCTCATTTTGTGCCCCCTCTGGGTGGGTTGCCGTGGCTGTATTTAATTTAAACCCCATGTTTCCCCCTTCCCTGCCATCTCCCTGCCTTCAACCCCCCTCTCCCCAGTCCATCCTCCCCAGGAAGCCCAGCTGGAGGCTGGGGACCCCCACACGCTGCATCTCGGGACCCAGCGCCTCGGGGGGCGAGGGAACCCCGGGGTCCCCAGCCCCCACACTCGTGAGGCTGACCCACGCTGGTTGTATTCGCTGCCTTGACGTTAATTTAATAAAGCCTCATCCTCCCCCTCGGACCCGCTGCAGCCCCGCTCTCCTCATTCCCACAACCGGGCAGCTCCGGGGGGGTGGGAGGGGAGGGGGCCAGGCAGGGCTGGGGGAGCAGGGGAGGGAGGTTGCACTTCCAGGCTGCTTTCTGCCAGGAAAGCATGTCTGGGGCCGTTCGTCAGCATGGGTTGGGGACAGGGTCCCAAGGGCGATGCTCCCCCATCCTGGGGGCAATGAACCCCCCTGGGGTGATGCACCCCCCCTGGGGTGATGCTGCCCCATCCCTGGGGTGATTTACCCCTCCCTGGAGTAATGCTCTCCCACCCATGGGGTGATGCACCACCCCCCGGGATGACAATCCCCCAGCTCCAGGGTGATGCATGGCCCTGGAACAACACGGCCCCATCCCTGGGGTGATGTACCCCCCTGGGGAGATGATCCCCCATCCCTGGGGCAATGAATCCCCCCGGAATGATGATTTCCCATCCCCAGGGTGAGGTACCCCCAATGGGGCTATGCTCACCATCCCTGGGGCAGCGCACCCCCCCTGGGGTGATGCTCCTCCATCTCCAGGGCGATGTTCCCCTCTGAAATGATGTTCCCCCACCCCCAGGGTGATGTACCCCCCTGAGGCAATGCTCCTCCCTCCCTGGGGCAATGCAGCCCCCTAGGGTGATGCTCCTCCATCCCTGGGGTGATGCTCCTCCATCCCTGGGGTGATGTTCCCCATCCCTGGGACGATGTTCCAATATCCCTAGGGCAATGAATCCCCCCTAAGGCGATGTACCCCCACCCTGGGGCAATAAGCCCTCCCTCCCCCCCCCCCCCCAAGCAATGCTCCTCCATCCCCAGGGCAATGAACCCCCCCCCTGGGGCAATGCACCCCCATCCCTGAGGCGATGAACTCCCCCTGGGGTGATGCACAGCCCATGCCTGGGACAATGAACCCCCCTGAAGCGATGCTCCCCCATCCCCAGGGCAATGAACCAGCCCCGGAATGATTCTCCCCCATCCCCAGGGCCTGGCAGATGCCACTCAGGGCTCGCTGCTGGCCGGACACTTGCCCGACGGCCGCCTGGGCTGGCTGGCAGGAGCAGGATGGGCTGCCAGCCCACCCCATCGCCGTGCCAGCGCCGCCAGCCATGAGCCAGCAAAACCAGCCGCAATTCCTGCCCGGATCGGGCGGGCTGCCCGCGGGGCAACCTGCGGCCAGCCAGCCCTGGGAGCTGCCGGGTACCCCGGGCATCGCAGGGGGGACCCCGTCACCCCGGCAGACGCAGCTTTGTCCCCTCTCCCAAAGGGTGCTGGGCTGCAGGGGGGGCTGCAAGGAGCCGAGGGGGCTCAATCGCCCCGTTGTGCGGCCGGGCGTGGGGAAGAGCCGCATAAATCAGCTTCCAGCCAGAGAATGGGCTCCTTTATGCTGGGCAAAGGGCTGAGTCACCCCGGGCGAGGGGACGAGGGGACGAGGGGACCCGGGTGGCCACGGCATCCCTGGGGACCGGCAGCCTCGCACCCACGGGTGCGCTCAGCATCGCTCCTCGGGCGCTCGGGGCCGGGCTGGCCTCGCCGCTCGCCCACACACCGGATTTAGCCCGGCCATCCCCGTGCCAGCGCCCAGGGATGCTCGGAGCCAGGGACCGATAAGGACCCGACATTTATCTGCCTTTCCTCCAGGCGAAGCCCCCGGCCCCCTCCCCTGCCCGAAGGCGACGGTTTCCTTTTAAGGCGAAACTCCTACGGATCCAAACACCGTAATAAAAAAAAAAATAACCCCTCCGATTAGTTTAATCAGGCGCCGAGCCTGCGTTCAATCAGCCCTTGGCCCCAACGCACCCCTCCGGCAAGGCCTGGGCAGCGTCAGCCGATGGCAGCTCCAGTAACCCCCTCGCCCGCCCCCCCCCCCCCCGAGTGGTCCCCCAAAAGCCCGGGGTCCCGGGTGAGGAGGGGGAGACGGTGGGATGCTGCGGAGGAGATGGCAGCAGGCGAGGAGCTGTGCAAGGCGGGGGGTGACATTCCTCCCGAAATTAATCCACATTCCAGCCGGTGCTGACAAAGCGACGAGGGGGGACAGATGGCAGGGGGGGTGGGAGGGAGGAAGGGAGGGGGAGCCCCTTCCTCACCCCGAGGAGGAGGAAGAGGAGGGTGGGACGAGGCTGGCGAGGGCTGGGGGTCACCCGATGGGGTGGGGATGGTTGCTGGGGGCTTTGCAAACCCCGGGGGGGGCTGCAGCCCGGAGGGCAAAACCCCAGCGATGCTGGGCTGGGGGGCGGCGAGAAACACATGGGCAAGTGGGCACCGATGGGACAGAGACTGTCCCCAAGGGGACCGAGTGTGTCCCCAATGGGACCAAGCGAGTCCCCAGTGGGACCAAGCGTGTCCCCGACAGGACCAAGACTGTCTCCAACGGGACCAAGACTGTCCCCAATGGGACCAAATGAGTCCCCAGTGGGACCGAGCGTGTCCCCGACGGGACTGAGACTGTCCCCAACGGGACTAAGCGTGTCCCCAATAGGACTGAGTGTGTCCCCAGAGGGAGTGAGAATGCCCCTGATGGGACCAAACGTGTCTCTGATGGGACTGGGAGTTCCCCCAATGGGACCGAATATGTCCCTGATGGGACCGAGTGTGTCCCCAGTGAGACCGAGTGTGTCCCCAATGAGGCTGAGCATGTCCCCAACAGGACCGAGTATGCCACCGATGGGACTAAGTGTCCCCCAATAGGACCAAGTGTGTCCCTGATGGGATGAATGTGTCCCTGATGGGACTGAATTTGTCCCCGATGGAACTGAATTGGTCCCCAATGGGACCAAATGTGTTTTCTGTGGGATCAAATGTGGCCCCGATGGGACTGAGCATGTCCCCGGTGTGACCAAGCATGTCCCCGATGGGACCAAGTGTGTTCCTGATGGGACTAACTGTGTCCCAAATGGGACTGAGTGTGTCCCTGATGGGACTAAATGTGCCCCCGGTGTCACCAAGCACGGTGTGGTGGGACCGAGTGTGTCCCCGATGGGACCGAGCCTGTCCCTAGTGGGACTGAGCACATCCCTGATGGGACCGAGTGTGTCCCCGATGTGACCAAGGGTGTCCCCAATGTGACCGAGTGTGCCCCGATGGCACCAAGCACCCCCGGTTCCCCCCATGCCCGACCCCAGCGTGGGGCTGCAGCCCAGACACCCACCGGGCACCCACCCCCCCACCCCACC